>NC_050570.1:16592399-16802399 GCF_013265735.2 Oncorhynchus mykiss
GGTGTATGTAAACTTCTGACTTCAACTGTATGTAGTGTATTGTGTTATAGTTTTTTGTCTTCCCAGTCAAATCCTGTCCTGCCCTCAGTGGAAGAGTTGAGCTCTTCTACAACACCATCCGTCTATGATGAGCTTGTCCTGCACTGAATCTTATGAACACCTCATCCCCTGTCCTGCACTAAAGTCAAGCCTCTGAATACCTCAACTCATGCCTCATACCCTCATCCAATCACTGCTGTGATCCCTTCCACACTGTGTAAGTAGCTGTTTCATTCCCATTACTCATAACACTGTATTATAAATGTATTTATTAAATGATTTAGGTTAAAATAATTAGACTTTGACGATTTCTTAAACACACTTTGTCGCGCCTATACTGTGGGTCTCCCATCCACCTAATTTTTTCAAGTCACCAGCCTCCACTGATATACTGTATATATACTAAAGTACACAGCCTACTATATACAGTATCATATACTGCAGAGGTATTCAACCAGGGGTCCGCATAGGTACTATCATGACTGTCCTGATCAGGTCAGGTTACAGGAGACCACGACCTTACAGATTTTCTCTCAACCCCAACAGAGGAGGAGATATCTAGGGGTCTGAAGATGTGGGGGTTTTATGACCCCTCACGCCCCTGGTAAATCTCAGGCCACAGACAAATTCCTTTGTCCTGTTACTATGGAGAACCAGCCTCAGAACATTAAACATGAAATAAAGGGACTTTGGAACAATGGTTTCCGTCAGCCACAATGGTGGTCATGACGATAGATGGAATATGAAAATGTGTGTCATTTTTGTTTTGTTATTAAAGGTTAATAGATGACGTTATTACGAAAATATTGTAACATCAACAGTGTTCCTAGTATACGTTTGATGTTTATACATTGTACGTTGTGTGGAAAATGTCCAAATCAAAGGGAATGTTTTGGTAAAGATGAATTGCCCTAAAGGCGGTTACGCCCACTTCTGACCCAAGGGTATAAAAACTGTGAGTAAAGAATTTACAGACAAGACTACGTGACCCAAGCTGCAGCCAAGGTCTAAAAAGTAAACAAACCCAGAACGCAACACAAGTTTGAAGACAAATAAATATTTTTCTACCCAAGCTACGGATGAGTAGCTGTGTCTAAGCGGGTGAATTCAAGCCGGACCCCCTAGCCTCCAATCCCAGAGAATCGTGGTGGCTAAAAGGTTTCATTCCTATGCTGTGAGCTCTGAGCTACAGAGCTGTCTGTCCTCAGAAGACCCCTTCCAGAGCAAGGGTGGGGGAACAGACTCCTAAGCCAAAAGGACACTGACATCGTGAGGACGACCAGAAAGGTGTGCCGGAGAAGTGCGTCATCGAGCAGCCTGAACTGTCCCCTGAACAGTCCACGCAGAGAATCCTCGGAGGTCTTCCCCACGTAATTACATCATTATATTCTGACCCATAAGAGCGGCAGTTTGGAGCAAGGCTAGGGTTAGAATAAGCATAGCTGACAAATTCACCCAAATGTATATTTCTCTTGTGTACTTTCTTTTTTCTTTCTCTCTTTGAAATCCCCATTTGGGTAACACACATAGTGTATTGGCCCGTTATACTAAGTTCTAATCAATAGCCTATAATATGTTTTGTCTATGTGTATATTTTATCATCATTTAGCTATTTAGTAAATAAATATTCAACTAAGATTGGTGTGGTACGAACTCATTGGTGAGACCCGGTTCTGTGCAGATTCACGGACTATACGACATTCAGAATGAGATTGTAGAGGTAACTGGTTAATAGCCCCTGTTGTAAAATCGATATTCTGATATTCTTTGAGTTAATCTGGGAAATAGAAACTCAATAAAAAATTGTTTTCCCATGGTGCCCCAGGTTAATGTGTTAATAATTGCTTGATTCAGTTAATCACGCAATTAGAAACTTTTAATCATTCGATGAACAACAGTCGTCATATTAACTAATATAACATCACGACAGTACTGCAAGTGCCGCTGGCTGTCGGGAAGCTTTCTTGACTTGGAAATACATTTTTGCCAACACATGGCTAACCTTTGTTTAACCATCCATTCTAGCTAATAGGATGTGTTAGAGTTTACACTTCCTCTTCCAATTATGTGGGAAGGTCAAAATAACGAAAAACTATCTACCAAATCTATTAATTTTAAAATGTTGATTACTTCTCCTTGCCGTTATCATTCACTTGATGATAAAAAACATTTAGAAGCCAGCATGCCGGAGTCGCCTCTTCACTGTTGATGTTGAGACTGGTGTTTTGCGGGTACTATTTAATGAAGCTGCCAGTTGAGGACTTGTGAGGCGTCTGTTTCTCGAACTAGACACTCTAATGTATTTGTCCTCTTGCTCAGTTGTGCACCGGGGCCTCCCACGTCTCTTTCTATTTTGGTAGAGACAGTTTGCGCTGTTCTGTGAAGGGAGTAGTACACAGCTTTGTACGAGATCTTCCGTTTCTTGGCAATTTCTCACAGGGAATAGCCTTCATTTCTCAGAACAAGAATAGACTGTCTAGTTTCAGAAGAAAGTAATTTGTTTCTGGACATTTTGAGCCTGTAATCGAACCCACAAATGCTGGTGCTCCAGGTACTCAACTCATCTAAAGATGGCAAGTTTTTTGCTTCTTTAATCAGAACAACAGTTTTCAGCTGTGCTAACATAAATGCAAAAGGGTTTTCTAATGATCAATTAGCCTTTTAAAATTATAAACATGGATTAGCTAACACAACGTGCCATTGGAACACAGGAGTGATGGTTGCTGATAATGGGCCTATGTATGCCTATGTACATAGATATTCCATAAAAAATAATGTTTCCAGCTACAATAGTCATTTACAACATTAACAATGTCTACACTGCATTTCGGATCAATTTGATGTTATTTTAAAGGACAAAAAATGTCCATTAAATTGACCCCAAACTTTTGAACGGTAGTGTACATGGAAAATAATGAGCAACAACAGCAATGGTTCTCAAAATAAGGGTCTAAGTAAGGAAGTTAGAAATGCAACTGTCTGATTGTAGACAACGTGTCCACTAGCAATGCATGGCCTCTCTAACCATACAGTTTAAATCTATTAGGGGCCAGGGGCAGTAGTCATCAAACAGCCTGCTTTTGGAATACTCCATCAGAAAGAAGCCTGTGTGGATGTGCCACAAAGCTCTTAAGCCTGCATGTTCCTGTCAAAATATGGATTATGGCTCCTCTCTGCTTTTATCTTCAAACAAGGCTTTCAACCATCTGTTGTCTGTGCTGCGGTCAAAGTCAAGAGACCTCTGATTCCAAAGTGTCTGAAGAAGAAAATGGAGCACGGTTGGAGAGAGGGGAATGGTGACACGCTGGTCACAGAACAGAAAAGGCCAAAGAACTTTTGATGCGTGAAAATCTCAGAATTTACTTTCCTCCGTCTCTCTTGAAGAAAAAAAGAGAAAGCGTTCAAGGTCCGGGGGATTGGGAAATGTTATTTTTTATTTCCATTCAGAGTGACTTTCTGAAGCACACAGAGACCTGAAAAGCCATGGTTACAGCAGTTTAGTAAGCATCCTATTTCGAAATTGTAGGCTTTCCAGATGTGTGTGTGTGTGTGTGTGTGTGGTGCCACTCAGCTCCTTAAGATGCTCAGCAGTATGGCTTCCTAGCGTATCCACAGCCAGTATGAGATTGCAGAAACTTCTCCTCCTGTCATATTTCCACTGCCTACACTGGGCATGCTAAGACAACACAATGCATTCTTCATAACTGATACCTATCTACATGTGAGTGTTTGACATTTATAGGATCAGTCAAACCTTGATAATCAAGTTGTTTTAATGTAGATTATTTTTCAGACGTTCTCATTCCATGTGCTGTTGCGCCTTGCCTCCAGCACTTGAGTATGCACATCTTGGTGGATGTCCTTCCCCCCCCCCCCTCCCCCAGTTAGTAATTTCCTGCCATTCAGCTCTGAGAAGTGTAATGAGTGGTTGGGCTGCCGGAGCTCTTATCTGTTGTGACAAATAACTGTTGAGCAGAAACAACAGCAGATTGCCATGTATAACACACAATACACCAAAACAAGCAAAAAATGAAATCTGCTCCCAAGGCAGATGTTAAGAACTGCTCACTTAATTGGCTTCAGAACACTTTTCCTCCATCACACTAGACCTGTTAAGCAGACCGAGTGTGCCGGAGATGCAACGTCTCTTTTAGACAAAAGCTCATCTTAATGCTAGAAGTGACTCCCAAGGCTATTATGTTCAGTCATCAGTGGAAAAGCAGCAACAAACCTTTGTACATAAGACACTGATGATAGCCATCTGAAAAACACCACTGCGGATTACTCCTGTCAGCTCCATACCAGACGTACATTATGGTAATAGAACCATCTGAGAAAAATATATCATTTCTTGATTTTTACTTAACCCATCTTCACCCCCGTCCATCCACTCCTCAATGAGACAATTTAGACTTGTCCTTGGCTCAAAGGCAGCAAGACTTGAAATGCGTTTAGAATTGGTGCACCGCATCAAAGAGACCGGGAGCTTATTTTCGACTATTTTGCGCCCAAGGCTAAAGTGGATCTGAGGCGGCTACTCCCTGTAAATAGTTTTGAATTGTCTCTCTCTACTCTGGCTCGGAGAGAGACTGTGTGATTCTGTCTCCTACGGTGCTCTGGCCTCTCTTCATGCTCTCTCATCACCAGAGGTACCAGTGAAAAAAAACTGTGCATAATAGACCTGCCGATTGCTTTCCTTAGATGTCGATCAGTGATGCTCACCACAACTAAGCTAAATCCAGTCAGCCAGGGCCAAGATGCCAGATGCATGTTTTTTGCTTTGATGGATCAAACTTCTTCTTCTCTTGCATTTGATATAGTGCTTTGCTAGTATACACTTTAAGTTTCAGAGAAAGTGTTTCTCTTTTTGACTGGTCTTCTAGTGAAGATGTTCTAGTGAAGATGTGTAGAAATACTACATGAAAGAAGCAGAGGGTTCTCAGAAACTAGTCAACAGCTAGCTCTAGTCATGACTAAACAGCACAGGAAAATGGAAGGGATTGGAGAGAAGAAGAAGAGAAACAGAATGAAGATGTCACAGAAAAGAGGACACCAATGGGAGATATAACACTCATCATTACCAATTCCTTTTCAAATGTTCAAATTATTTTGGTGATATTATGAAAGCAATCAACATCAACACAGGCCAGGGAAAAGGCGTAATTTGTGAGAAAAATAGTTCATCTATAATTACAGTATGTTTATCTGGATGGGTGAAATGTTAGGGGGAAATCACTGAAACTTGTGGCAGTTGGCGTGTTAACTGGGTAGGCAGGGTAGGTGGAGGACATGGGCCTCGCCTGAGGACATGGGCCTCGTATTCTCTCTCTTTTACTGTTCTTCCCCTCTGTAGTCTGTCTAGTTTTTATTTATTTATTTAACTAGGCAAGTCAGTTAAGAACAAATTCTTATTTTCAATTACAGCCTAGGAACAGTGGGTTAACTGCCTGTTCAGGGGCAGAACAACAGATTTGTACCTTGTCAGCTCGGGAGTTTGAACTTGCAACCTTCTGGTTACTAGTCCAACGCTCTAACCACTAGGCTACCCTGCCGCCCCGGTAGATCACCACAACATGGTGTCATGACGTTGCCCTCTTTGGGTACAGCGAGCACGTCTTTGTCTCCTACACTCAGGCTACTGCGACCTCAGATTCCTGGAGGAGATTATCTCCTCATGGCCACAGTATAGAGAGAGAGGGAGTTTTCATAGAGAAAACAAAGGAATTTCTTCCACCTCACAGAACTTGAGGTCCGAACAACATTTATGTTCTGGGGAAGGTATAAAAGATCGGTGAAGAATCCAGCTACGAACTAGTCCGTTTGGTACAATTTTGTGAAACTCATGGGAGACAATACATTACCATAATGCTGTTTATACAATAGCCTCAGATATGAGGCTTACATCTAATTGTTGTACAGGATGAATGAGGAAAGATTAAACTATTTGTGAAATTATGGGATGCTATGTAATGATGTAATGTGAGAGAATTGTATTTCTGTGTACAGTTTCACATAAGTCACTGGCACGCCCCCATGAACACAGTTAGGACCTGGCGTCATGAGACAGCCTTTTTCTGCTCTTCAGAATAAAACCCCCACCTTGAGAATTTCTATCACCAGACTATGTTTCTCTCAATTTAGAGAGGACAAAGGTTGGAGACCAGCTTACCTCGATAATGAGAGGGGCAAGGTTTGAGACCAGACTGCTGAATCTTTTAACCATCCCACGTGGTTGGTTAAACTCTTGGACTATCGATACCGACAGAATAAGAACAAGTCTTTGATATTAATTACTAGTCTGCAGTTAGGAATTCGGTATCATTGAACGCGAAGACCGACAACCGTCAAAATATCTATTCTATAACGACATGAATGAATGTTACTCTGAACTATCCATTCTAACAACAACAGAGAGTGAGAGAGGGCTGACAGACTCTCCGTCAGAAACAAACTTTTCAACAGAGATCACGACTACACACTGAGTGTAAATATATCTATTGATTGCAATTGTTCCCGAATGAGTGACCATTCATGTGCAAAGGATTAGCATTTCAATTGTTATAATTATCAACTTTGTAGTGACTCATCTCAGTTGACCCCCACTTCCCTTTTTGTCCACCAAGCTGCGATACCGGTTTATCCCACTAGGGAAACTTCATTATCATTTCCTTGTAACTATCTACTGTTTGTTTATGCATTTCTGTGAATTACTTAGTTAGTAAATAAATTATCTAAGACAATTGATGTATGGAGGACTCATAGTGAAGACTGGGTTCGTGCAGATAACCAAGAATTTACAACTTTCAGATGAGACTGAAATAAGGTGACGATTAATATTGATTGCTATTGTATAATATGTAAAATATTACTAGGTCTTTAAGTGTTTATTCGGAAGATAATAGCTCTATAAATATTATTTTGTGGTGCCCCGACTTTCTAGTTAATTACATTTACGTGATTAGCTCGATCAGGTAATATTAATTACAGAGAAAGGATGTTATAGAATAGCATGTCATATCACTTAATCCGGCATAGCCAAAGACACGACAATGGGATGGCAGTAGCCTTATTCTTTATCTTGTGACTGCTGCCAACCAGGCACTCTGAACCCTCAGAGTACATATCATTATTTATAATAAGAAAGCTTGCTACTGTATAATTACCTCTATGCTTTTAACCATAAAGAACATTTAATTTAGAATGTTGGTTAAAAACCCATAAAACATGAATATTGACTTGGGGCTGCCACAGTGTAATTTGCCACTCATCCGTTTAGTCTGTGGTCCATTTAGTTTTTTGTATCATTAAAGATAATACAAATCAAATACACGCTAACATGAACGCGCTTGGATTCTGCCCGTGCCCCCTCCAAACTCCTCCCCCTCTCCCCTCTCCGTCCCCTCCCTTGCCCTCTCTTCCCCCCTCCATCCTCTCCCTTCTCTCTCCCCCCCCCCTCTCCCCACTCTCCCCTCTCCCCTTCCCAGCCAGTTGATATGCCCTTGCATGGATGGAAATGTATTTCAAACTCTCAAACCTTGCAGTGCATTTGTGCTGAACTAATTTAAGCGAATTACAACGCAAATTGTACGAAATGTGCTCTGTGACCATTACAATCCTGTTTGCTATGCTTAGCAAGGATGCTTTAGCCATCACACCCTCACAAATACACCCTGCTTACAATCACACATACACACACACACACACACACACACACACACACACACACACACACACACACACACACACACACACACACACACACACACACACACACAAACTTTCCAAGTCACAAACACACACCAACGCACAAACTATCTTACTCCTGATTTTGCTTTGAAATCAAACTAATGCATTCATTTAATCTTGTTTTGCTGTCGTTTTACATCTCACAGAGACAAACATTGAACACTTCTTTCCCCTCTTGTGACTTTGACCAATATTGGGCGGTATAGTGATCCAGCCATGGAACTTTAATGAAAGGTTTTATAACAAAGCATGGACGCTTGGTTGGTCTAATGAGATCCCTAACTGTTTCTGCCATCTGCCTAACTCAAGTCATGACATGAGCTATGCACCCAGCTTGGAATGGAATCCTGCCCTTCACAGATCTATTCTCTTATGTCAAACAAACAAACACATTTCTCACGTAAAACTTCGGTACAGTTGTCACGACACATAAACCTACAACTTACTTTCTAACATTCCAATCAAATAAGACATAATATAGGCTTCTGTAGCTATGTAGAAAATAGTACATATTTTACTGTGCACTCACATATCTACTTACAGGTAAATATTACAGGCAAAAACAAATATTTCCCTGTCTCCTTCATTTCTGTACAGTTTTAGTGTTACTTGCATGCCGTGCAGCGTACAGTATGGAGAGTCCTTGCTTTAATTAAATGTGGAGTGATTGACTAGTCTGTTGGAGAAATTAGTTCTCCATTCATTCCTGGGCTTAGAGTAAACACAGTCTGACAGGCCCTGTGATGAGGATGGGCGACGGGGACTCTACAGCCCAGGCAAACACATAGCTAGGAACAGACTCTACGCCCCTGCATGTCATACCACAGCTCACACCGCTTCCCGCTAACTCAGTGACCAACCACCATCCGCTGCTGCTGACTTTGGACACTTTGGCCTTTGCCTTTGTTAGTCACGTTGGAGTTTGTTTGTTTGCTTTGGTCGTTAGGGGGTTGACTTTTGTATCTGTAAAGCTTTAATCTGTCTGATAAATCTGAATCTGTCTGGTAAATTAAAAAGTGATGAGTGTGAATCTTGAGGGATGAGGTGCTTCTAAGTATATTAGTGCTCCCCCCCATTCCCAGGTCTCAGATCTGCGCTCCCTGTTGGAAAGCAAATTGAAAATCGGAGCGCCCATCAGAGACCGGATTAGGCCATTTTCCCGACATGCTTATATTGCGGTAATCTCCTATGCAGATCACATCTGCAGCTAATTGATGGATTTGCCAGAGGATCTGAGAGTGGCTTGCTCCGCTGTGCACTCGTGTTTATTTTCAGAAGCAGTTTGTTTTTAACTGTTGCCTGGCCGGAGCGGCTCGGGACCCACGTCAACACTGACCCCACTGTCAGGAAGTAGGATGAGTCTCACAACGCTCCCACAACCCTCTCACAATGCCCCGAAAATCCCACCTAATTACCTAGGCCAGTCATGGCCACTCCAACACGTTGGTTCTACATGAATAATTCACGGCAGCACAAGTTGCATACTGAGTATACAAAACATTAGGAACACCTGTCTAATATTTAGTTGGACCCTTTTGCTCTCAGAACAGCCTAAATTCGTCAGGGAATGGACTCTACAAGGTGTCGAAAGCATTCCGAAGGGATGCTGGCCCATGTTGACTCCAATGCTTCCCACAGTTGTGTCAAGTTGGCTGGATGTCCATTGGGTTATGGACCATTCTTGATACACACGGGGAAACAGTTGAGCATGAAAAACCCAACAGCGTTGCAGTTCTTGACACACTCAAACCGGTGCGCCTGGCACCTACCCCATTCAAAAGCGCTTACAAATGTTGTGTTCTTCACCCTCTTAATAGTACACACACACAATCCATGTCTCAATTGTCTCAAGGCTTAAAAAGCCTAATTTAACCTGTGTCCTCCCCTTCATCTACCCTGATTAAAGTGGATTTTACAGGTGACATCAACAAGGGATCATAGCTTTCACCTAGATTCACCTGGTCAGTCTATGTCACGGAAAAAACAGTTCCTAATGTTTTGTACACTCAGTATATATTGTTGTCCTGAAAGCCCACTGGCTGACTCCTAACTGCATCCTCACAGAGAGGATGAAGTGGCGTACCTGTCTACACATGCAGAATATGCTTACATACACATGGTGTTTAGCAGCTCAGCCCTGCAGTGTCACATAGTGTCCTGGAAGGCAGAGCTATGAAAGCTTAACACACGCCGACCAGACAGCCTTCAGAGGAGAACACATCAGCAGTCGGCATCTTCCCTGAAGACATGTACAACTTCCTCCACACACAGCTAGACACACTGTTTAACAACACTCCAACACACACCCACGCCCACACTCACAACAGGGAGGGGGGGAGTGTGTGAGTGTAAATGTGTATGTGTGTATGTCTGCGAGGGGAGGGGGGGGACAGTGCTTGAGAAATGTGTTAAGAGGGTGGGGGTTGTGGCAAGCAATGATCTATTTTTTCCCATTATCCTGCCTGCATACGTGTGCCTCATTTACATTCATGGTTATCCAGATAATGAAGCTTTCAATCTGGGGGATCCTGTGGTGAGAACAATGAACCCAATTACCTCCCGCCGCCTGTGAGATGGGATGGCAGACTCTGAGACAGATGGGAAAGGCTGCGGTCGGCCGGCAATCCAATCATATTCATCTCACTCTCATGTTTCCCTGTTCCCGTGCTCGTCGCAACTTATCAACAGGCTGAGGCCAAAGCCCTGGGATCATTACATCAAACATACCACACACCAACCCCCCCCCCCCCCCCCCCCGCCACCCCACCTACCTTCAACCTGCAGCCACAGGAAGACATGCTAGTGTCCCCCGGGCCCCTCTGTCTCTCCCCTCATCTCACATGCTGCTCATGGTTCTTCCTCCGTCCCTTCATGTGCCCTGGAAGCTGGACTGGTCTTGAACACTCAACCTCTGCAGATAGGTTTTTTTCTTTTGCAAATATCCGTCTCAATCTTGAAGTACTTATTAGTGAGAAAGTATCGGACAAGGAACATTTCAAATGAATTATGAAGCACGCTCAGGTTTCCGCTTGAGCTTTATTATTTTACAGTTAGTTTTACACTCATGTTTGAAATCATTCAGAGAAGCACATTGAGAAAAATGATACAGTACATTATCACTTTGAGGAGAAACATTATACAGTACATTACCACTTAGAGGAGAAAAATGATACAGTACGTTATCAGTATATTATAAAACTGGTTGTTTGGATCCTGGATGCTGATTGGACAAGCAGCATTCCAAGCCGAGCTGTATTGGTCGTCACAGGCACTCTATGTCTGTTAACAGTTCCATCTGAAAATTATCACTGCATCTCCATAAGAATATCATGTTCATGTTGCTGTCCCAATCATCTCTTGTATTTATCTCAACTCGCAAATAATTTCTCCTTGCTTCCAGCCTAGCATTTAGTTTGTTACAGCAGGGGTTAATATAAGCCTTGTTGTCTGGCTGTCTGACCTCGGAAACAATGTTTAACTTTTGAATTTCAATCTCTGTATCATACATAGAGAATGAACGGTTCCCAGATGAGACGAGACATCATTTTCGGAGCTAGTCGAAATCACGCATCAACATCATTATCATGGACAGATCCAAGTAAATGTCAATAGAAAAAAAGCTCTAACAAACGAAAATGCAGCTAGTGTATTGTCATTCCAGGTTCAATGTTTAACGTAACTTAGTTAGCTTAAGTTGGCTAGCTAGCTAGCAAGTGACAAGAACGTTATCCCGCTTGCATAGCAGCCATTTTGTTCAGAACAGACGACCAGTCATTTTTGCATAGCAACTATGCAAAAAAAATTAACGACTGGGTCTCGTCTGTAGCAACATGACCAAAATAACTAACAAGCTGATTTTTGTCCGGACTATATCTTTTGGTGGAAGAATGAAATTGTATTTATTTAATTATCAAAATAATGTTTCAATTAAAATATGTAATTCATCGTTTTAATATGTTGCTATCAGTTTTATGACAGAAATAAGGAACGCGAGGCAGTGCTGTATTAGGAATACAGTCTTAGGTAAATGGCGTTGTCTGGCCCGACGTGATAGCGTCAGCACTGCCTCGCGTGCCTTATTGCTTAATTATTGCACACAGTATGTCCAGAGTATGTCCACTCTGTGTGCAATATTATGTGACTTGTTAAGCAAATTTGTCTATGTCATTCTGTGGGATGAGGTTGACTTGGCTCTGACGTGAAATTTGCTGTCTTTGTTGAACCATGAAAAATAGAAACCTCTTTGTAATGAACAGTGGCCCATTCTATAAGAAAAGCATGTCCCATCTTACATCCCTCTCACAAATGATGTGTACCGGTATCTAAAGATAGATTAGAACATATACAAATCACATAACACATGATATTCTGTAAATAATTAACCCTTTTTTTATTAAAGGCTTAGGAGACATCCATGTAAACAATTGAAATAGTGAATATTTAACCATATGTACAGTACGTAACAAATATCTCAGGACATGATGTCAGAAGATGCAAGGGATGCCTGTGAAATGACACCCTATAGAATTTATAGTACTACTGCATAGTACATTAACTACTTTTAAAAGTGAGAAGTAGGCATTGGTCTATTCCACCAATGCCTATTCCACCCATGCTCTATCAAGGTTCTCCAGCACACAGTAGCTATGTTGGTACTGTACTTCAAACTATGTGTAGGCAGGTTGCTTAGGATTCAAACCTTCTCAAAGAGCCTAATTCATACTTTATGGGGACGCTATAGTCTCGTTTTAATCTGCCGTCTAGAATTTGAGCTAGGTAGCCACAGAAAATACTCTGAGAGGTGGGGAGGGTGTTGTGTACCTCCAATCAAGTTGATTTGCACATTTCCTTCGACATTGGTGTCATATTGGCTTAGATATAATGGTAGGGAGATTTGAATTTAACATTGAGCTTCAATCAATGCTATCGCCCCCACAAGAATACAATACTACAGACATAGCATTGTCTACCTGTGTGGAAAAGCCACAGTAGTACTGTATATGTCAGCATAATTGACAAATAACTACAATTGTCATATGTCAGTACAGAAGGATATATGATATATTGCATGTCTAGAGCTTAACACATATTTCCCTCATATGGCCTCTAAGTTTGACGATGTGATCGATGGTAATTGATTCGGTGCTAAATTCCAGGGTCTTGAAGTTTCTCCAGCTAGTCACGCCATACTGCTTTAGCCTGTGTCCCAAATGGCACCTTATTGCCTATGAAGTGTATTACTTTTGACCAGGGACTATAGAGTGCCATTTGGGATGCAGTTTATTAGAGAGGATCAGCATACTAATGCTACTGCCTGGGTTGCTGCTCAGCTCTGCTCCCCTGTGTGGCATAGCTGTTTCTATGTTGATAAATGTCAGGAGAGGAGGTATGTGTGCTCTGTGTACTCTGTGCTGTGCTTCTCCCTGCCTGGTATTCATTCTCCACATCCACTGAACCTGCAGGATACATTATTGATAAGCTACTAATTAGGCTTATTGCAATTTCAGCTGACCTTTCCCCGAGAACATCCCAGATCATTATCAGTCGCATACTCTCCTGAAATTGCAAAGGTAATCTACAGCAGTCCACCTCCACCCACCTCCCCCTCAACTCTCCCATGAAGGTGTGTGTGTGTGTGTGTGTGTGTGTGTGTGTGTGTGTGTGTGTGTGTGTGTGTGTGTGTGTGTGTGTGTGTGTGTGTGTGTGTTCCTCTGGTTACATGCTGAGAGTGACTAAGGTTGCTCTTAAATTGCCTTTCTACACTGAGCTCTCCATGTAACTGCACCTAGAACTAGAGACTTACTGTTGTTACAGACTGGGTTCCTTTACCCTTGCATTGATTGTTGTTTTAATATGATGATGTTATCACAGCGTATGTTGTCAAGGAGCTGTATGCAGTAGGCCTACTGTTTGCCTAATGACTCACCCTGAATTTAATTCCACTGTTCTATTGATTGTTACAAAATAAATGTCAGTTGGCCGCAGTGATGTGGATGGGTAGCCAGGCAAGCCTACAGTACCGTTGCATCTTACATTACACGTGGCACTGTCATGGTGATTAACAGCATTAACATCTCTCAAATGTGAAGGAATCTACATTATTTTTCAAAAGCAATGTAATTGTTTGATCTGGAATCCTAATTAGATGCATCACATGTACCTTTTAATTCACAAGGTCGTATTCGTTATCCATCGCAGCTGCATAAGAGTTGTCTTATAATTGCTAGTCTCGTTAAGTATTAATAATAATTGAATGCATGGACTAGGAATTCAAATTAACAAATGTAGAGAACAGATTTAGAAGAAATTGAAAGTTTGCAGTGGGATTTTTGGCAGAGAGCTGTTGTTTTCCTATCAAAGTAAACCTTTCAAATATGTGTACCATTTTGCCTGTTCTGATAATCTGTTAAAGGATCAAATATTTATTTTCTCAAACTTTGTCCAGACATTTTTCTTTCACAGAATGATAATTTAAGTAAAGGCCCGTGCAGTAACTGGAGATGATATATTTACAAGGTATACCATTCATGGAAAAAAGAGATGTTCTTTGAAGGTCGCTGTGATGAATCTCTACTTCTATTCCTTTCTTCTTCTTCCTGTCTGGTTTAGATGCTCACCCCTCCCTGCTCCCCCTTAAAGGAAGTGTGCTGATGTCTTCTGCTCTTCCATTACAATCACATTTCTGCAGTGATGAGAGCTGACTGGAACAGAGAATACATTTAGAAAAAAAGGCCCAAACAGCAGTTTTTCTGGCAGTGCTGGGAGCCAGGTGAGGCTGTGCAGAGACGACCCCAGCCTAAGGATTAATGGTCTCAGGAGAAGACAAGGTAAGAGCACAGATCCTGCTTGACATCTTTGTACTTCTACTGTAAAAGCACACAAATTAGCCAGTGACTAACGGCCAGAGTGCTTCCATCAGTCCTATTTAACAATGCATGCAAAGCAAGGAGGGAAAAAAGTGCACGAAGAAGGCATACTGCATTGGTGGCATAGCGCATCACTTCCGGTGTGTGTGGTGGATGAATCCCACTCCAGTAGCTGGGGCTGCATGTGATGACTGCACACACTCACACAAGCATGCAGACACACACACAGTCCTCATCTCCCTCTTAGAACTCTCTGCATGGTGTGGCAGCAGCAGCATCTCCAGATGTTCCTAGATCATAAAGGAGTGGGCACGAGCTCCATTCAACTCGACAGAGACCTATAATGTTCCAGCACGCACCAAATGTCAACTCCTGATATGTCAGATGTTATCGCACTGATGTGATAGGATGATAACTAGCGTGGAGTGGAAACAAAGCAAATGCCAATGTTGAGTCATTTTCTGTGTTAGCCAGATACTACTGGGAGAGAGTGGTCGGTCAGCCGATAGCTGGGGACATATTGTTTGAAATGCAGTCTAATGCAGAGAGATGATTAAGGTGTTTTAAAATGAGGTTCTCTGATGTTTTTGTCTTTCTCACGCTGTCTTTACATTTTCTTTAATTTAGTGGCTACAAGATCAATTGCTGCTCTAATTTAAATACCAGAGCAAGACCTGAATTCGAAAGTTGGATACTCCAGACTTTTACTAGGGAAATACAGTTTTTCCAAAATCGAGCTGCATCCATTCAAATCCTGGATGCTGATTAGTTAAAACCGCATTCAAGCCGGTGTCTATTCCACAAGCTACCACCGGCTGAAGCTATGACTTTGAAATGACTATTTACTCTGTTCCATCTCACTGCGAATCCACAGTCTCATCAGCCCAGCCAGGCTATTTATAAATCTGATCTCCACTATAAAAAGCATCTAGACATTATCTCCCATTTCTTTTAGACTAGCATCTCTCCGACATTTGCAACATTGTTTCAATATTGAATTTCGATCTCCAACTGTCCCGTAGTAATGAACATATCGGGAGTCGGGACGAGACAGACAGGCAGGCAGCTTTTCTCAGCCTGTCGAAATCATGAATCAGATTTTGATGGATATTTACAAAGAAATGTCAAAAGAAAACAGGTAAAACGAAACAAAATTGAGCTAGTTTGCTGTCTTTCCAGCTTCAGTTTGAAGTGAGTGTGTTAGCTGTGTTGTTGGCTAGCTACTCTGAACAACAGTTTCCAGATGAGAGAGCACATTTTCTATGCCAGGCAAAATCATGCATCATTAGCTCATTGTTATGGATGTATCCAAATAAATGTCACTAGAAAACAGTTTAAACAAATGCAAATGCAGCTACTTCGCTATTATTCTACCTGCACCGTTTGACGTGACTGTAGCAAGCAAGGGGTGAGAAGGTTGCCAGCCAATATGGCAATGGGACATTCAGAATGGATGACTGGGTCGATTCCATAGATACAGAACAAAAGACTGAACGACTGGGTCGATTCCATAGATACAGAACAAAAACACTGAACGACTGGGTAGCGTCTCTGGCAACAGAACCGATTGAACGAACGACCAGCCGGCTTGGGTTGCAACCTTAGATTTGTGTCGGGACTATATCTTGTGGAAGGATGAAATAGTATGAATAAATTCATCAAAATATGTCAATCATTATTTGAATATATATATATTTTTTTAACCTTTATTTAACTAGGCACGTCAGTTAAGAACAAATTCTTATTTTCAATGATGGCCTAGGAACAGTGGGTTAACTGCCTTGTTCAGATTTTTTATATGTTGGTAACCGTTGTATAAAACCAACACTTTTCACCAAAGGGATGCATGAGCCTTAGTTTAAATGATCATGTCTGAGAAGCCAGTGTTTCGAGGTTATATTGGCACAGGTGTTGTTAGCAAACCATCCCAATATATCCTCCAAACACCAGCATAGGTGAAAAGTGTAAAGCACTTTTTTCTTTCAGGAAGCAGCCCAACTGTGTTTCCAAGACCACATGGGACCATGCATTTATCTTGTCTGTCCACTATCCTGTATGAGAGGTAGAGGTAGAATCCAGGCCGTGCAGTAAGGCTGTTGGGTGATGGAGGTCTCACAGCTGTCTCCGCCTGACACTGTCTCTCTCCAGCACACAGCACAGTGGCTCCCACTAATGACCAGTCCTCCTGAATTCCCCAGCTCCCACGGGAATGCAGCTGCTGCCATCAACAGCTTTTCTCTGGCCTTTGAAGGGAGGCTGGAGCCAGGGCTAGAGCTAGAGCCAGGGCTAGAGCTAGAGCCAAGGCTAGAGCTGGAGCCAGGGCTAGAGCTGGAGCCAGGGCTAGAGCTAGGGCTAGAGCTGGAGCCAGGGCTAGAGCCAGGGCTAGAGCTGGAGCCAGGGCTAGAGCTAGAGCTAGGGCTAGAGCTAGAGCCAGGGCTAGAGCTAGAGCTGTGAGAGCTGGCTATGGTCCTTCCCAGTGGCAGCAGCAGGTGCAGTAGAAGTAGAGCAGACATGTCGTGCCAGCATGGTGGCTAAGCCCAGTGAAAACCCATCCAGCCAATTTAGTCTCTCAGAATGCCAGACATCTCTAATAGGCACACCAGGGAGTGCCTGCTGGAAGGTCCTCTCAGAGATAGAAGCTGTATACAGGACAAGGACAAACAAACAGAGACAAACACCACTTTCTCTCCTTAGGTTTGACAGAGAAAAAAATAAGTATTTTTTGATTCCTTCCAACCCAATTTAGTTTTAAATGACAAAATAATTTTAGAGCTCTTGTTTTGCTCCCTCCCATTCACTGACACATAGCCCCTGTTCAGGCTCACCCTTTAGACTATTCGTCTAGACTACGAGGAAAAACGGGGAAATGCCCAAGCAGACAGAGTGAATACTCCTTGTTAGACTAACTAATCATTCCAGCCACATCGTCGTGCTGTCCTGATAAGAAGAGTGCCTCCAGTGAGGCTTCGATCAACGATGTACAGCATACACACTTTAAATGAGGTAATTTGTTGCAGACTTGCAGCACTTTCACACCGTTTAGAGATACACTTTAGATAAACAAGCCACTACAGATACAACCTATATGCTTTATGGTAAGAGGTGGTCAGCTTGAATTACTCAGTACATACCCAAGTGTATAACATTGTTTTATGATGCATTGTCAACAATCTGAGCAGTCAAAATATGCATACAAGTCGACACCTTTCTGGTCAGCAACACGAATTCAGCACAATTTGATTGCTTTTTAATTAGAAACCTTTTTTTGGTGTAACTTGCAATAGATGCAATAGACAATGCAATAGACTCTTGGCATAATAGCATGCTTTCTTGAATTTTGTCTCCATTTTTATATTATATACTTGAACCCAATACCGCCCATATATAGTATCCCAATACAACCCATATATAGTATCCCAATACGACCCATATATAGTATCCCAATAGACCCATACTGTATATGCAGTGCCTTCAGAAAATGTTCATACCCCTTGACATACAGCCTGAATTCAAAATTGATTAAATAGATTTTTCTTCTCACCCATCTACACACAATACCTCATCATAACATAGGGAAAACATGTTTTTGGAAATGTTTGTACATTTATTGAAAATGACATACAGAAATATCTCATTTACTTAAGTATTCACACCCCTGAGTCAATACATGTTCACCTTTGAGTCTTTCTGGGTAAGTCTTTAAGAGCTTTGCACACCTGCATTGTACAATATTTGCCCATTATTATTTTCAAAATTCTTCAAGGTCTGTCAACTTGGTTGTTGATTACTGCTCGACAACCATTTTCAAGTCTTGCATAGATTTTCAAGCAGATCTAAGTCAAAACTGTAACTCGGCCACTCAAACATTCACTGTCTTCTTGGTAAACAACTCCAGTGTAGATTTGGCCTTGTGTTTTAGGTTATTGTCCTGCTGAAAGGTGAATTTATCTCCTAGCGTCTGATGAAAAGCAGACTGAACCAGGTTTTCCTCAAGGATTTTGCCTGTGCTTAGTTCTATTCCGGTTACTCTTAATCCTGAAATATCTCTCCAATCCTAAATAATTGCAAGCACACCCATAACATGATGCATGACCACCATACTTGAAAATGTGGAGAGTGGTACTCAGTAATGTGTTGTATTGGATTTTCCCCAAACATAACACTTTGTATTCAGCACAACATTTAATTACTTTGCCACATATTTTTGCAGTATTACTTTAGTGCCTTGTTGCAAACAGAATGCATGTGTTGGAATATTTTTTATTCTGTACAGGCTTCCTTCTTTTCACTCTGTCAATTCTGTTAGTATTGTGGAGTAGCTACAATGTTGATCCATCCTCAGTTTTCTCCTACCACAGCCATTAAACTCTGTAACTGTTTTAAAGTCAGCACTGGCCTCATGGTGAAATCCCTGAGCGGTTTCTTCAGACATTCATTTGTAAACATTTCTAAAAACATAATTCCACTTTTACATTACGGGGTGTTGTGTGTTGGCAAAAATACTGCATAGTTTCCTCAGGACTAGAAGCGAGGCGACCCTCTCTGTCGGCACCATCTTGCTATTAGACGGAGCAGCCTTGCTATTAGACGCACACCAACCACCGCTTCCGAGTGCGTCGCACAGACATGAATAAACATCTCTATTGGAAGAAGAAGTGCAGGGGTGTATGTTTCATGATTAACAACTCATGGTGTAATTGTAACAACATACAGGAACTCAAGTCCTTCTGTTCACCTGACCTAGAATTCCTCACAATCAAATGCCGACCGTATTATCTCCAAAGAGAATTCTCTTGGGTTATTGTCACATCCGTGTATATCCCCCCTCAAACCGATACCGTGACGGCCTTCAAGGAACTCCACTGGATTCTAAGCAAACCAAAACCTTATATCCTGAGGCTGGGAACTTTAACAAAGCCAATTTGAGAACAAGGCTACCTATCAGCATATTGATTGTAGTACCCGGGCTGGCAAAACACCGGATCACTGCTACTCTAACTTCCGCAATGCAGACAAGGCCCTCCCCCGCCCTTCGTTCGACAAATCTGACCACGACTCCATTTTGCTTCTCACCTCCTATAGGTAGAAACTCAAACAGGATGTACCCATGACAAGGACCATTCAACGCTGGTCTGACCAATCGGAATCCATGCTTCAAGGTGGACTGGGACATGTTCCGGGTAGCCTCAGAGAATAATATAGATTTACATGCTGATTCGGTGAGTAAGTTTATAAGGAAATGCATAGGAGATGTTGAAGCCACTGTAACTATTAAAACCTAACCTAACCAGAAACCATGGATAGATGGTGGCATTCGTGCAAAACTGAAAGTGCGAACCACTGCATTTAACTTTGGAAAGAAGACCAGGCATATGGCTGAATACAAACAGTGTAGTTATTCCTCCACAAAGCAATCAAACTAGCCAAATGTCAGTATAGAGACAAAGGGGAGTCACAATTCAATGGCTCAGACACGAGACGTATGTGGCAGGGTCTACAGACAATTACAGAATACAAAAAGAAAAATAATTCACGTCACTGACACTGACGTCTTGCTCCCAGACAAACTAAACACCTTCTTTACCCGCTTTGAGGATAACACAGTGCCACCAATGCGGTCCGCTATCAAGGACTGTGGGCTCTCCTTCTATGTGAGTAAGACATTTAAACGTGTTAAAACTTGCAAGGCTGCCGGCCCAGACGGCATCCCTAGCTGCGTCCTCAGAGCATGCGCAGACCAGCTGGCTGGTGTGTTTATGGACATATTTAATCTCTCCCTATTACAGTTTGCTTTCCCCACATGCTTCAAGATGGCCACCATTGTTCCTGTACCCAAGAAGGCAAAGGTAACTGAACTGAATGACTATCACCCCGTAGCACTGCTTTGAGAGACTAGCCAAGGTTCATACCACCTCCACCTTACCTGTCACCCTAGACCCACTGCAATTTGCATACATCTCATCAACCCCGACCTGTGTGATTGCATCCTGGACTTCCTGATGGGCCGCCCTCAGATGGCGAAGGTAACAAACAACATCTCCACTTCACTGATCCTCAACACAGGGGCTCCACAAGAGTGCGTACTCAGACCCCTCCTGTACTCCCTGTTCACCAATGACTGTTTGGCCACGCACAACTCTAACTCAATCATCAAGTTTGCAGACGACACAATAGTAGTAGGCTTGCTCACCAACAACAATGAGACAGTCCATAGGGAGGAGGTGAGGGCACTCGGACTGTGGTGTCAGGAAAACAACCTCTCACTCAAGGTCAACAAAACAAAGGAGATGATCGTGGACTTCTGAAAACAGCAGAAGGAGCACCCCCTCCTATCCACATTGACAGGACAGCAGTGGAGAAGGTGGAAAGGTTTAAGTTCCTCTGCGTGGACATCACAGACAAACCGCAATGGTCTACCCACACAGACAGTGTGGTGAAGAAGGCGCAAACAACGCCTCTTCAACCTCAGGAAGCTGAAAAAATGTGGGTTGTCACCTAAAACCCTCACTAACTTTTACAGATGCACAATTGAGAGCATCCTGTCGGGCTGTATCACCGCCTGGTTAGGCAACTGCAAGGCCCACCACCACTGGGCTCTCCGGAGGGTGGTGCGGTCTGCACAACGCCTCACCTGGGGCAAACTACCTGCCCTCCAGGACACCTACAGCACCCGATGTCACAGGAAGTCCAAAAAGATCATCAATGACAACAACCACCCGAGCCACTGCCTGTTCACCCCGCTATGATCCAGAAGGCGAGGTCAGTACAGATGCATCAAAGCTGGGACCGAGAGACTGAAAAATAGCTTCTATCTCAAGGACATCAGACTGATAAACAGCCATCACTAACACAGAGAGGCTGCTGCCTACATGCAGACTTGAAATCATTGGCCACTCTTACAAATGGATCACTAGTCACTTTATTAATGCCACTTTAATAATGATGTTGACATATCTTGCATTACTCATACCGTCTATTGGATCTTGCCTATGCCGCTCAGTCATTGCTCATCCATATATTTATATGTACATATTCTTATTCCATCCCCTTACTTAGATTTTTGTGTATTAGGTAGTTGTTGTGGAATTGTTAGATTACTTGTTGATATTGCTGCACTATCGGAACTAGAAGCAGAAGCATTTCGCTACACTCGCAATAACATCTAGTAACCATGTGTATGTGACCAATAAAATTTGAAATGATTTCATAACACTCAACTACAACAAAAAGGCACTGTAGTATCCCAGTTTTATCCCACTGTAATATCCCACATTTAGAGTAACTGAATCTTGAGGACATGGACAATCAATTTCTACAATACTCCTTTTCCTTATTGTTTACAGACCAGTTCTGAAAATGTTCAGCAGAGCAGAGCACAGTAGCTAAAATATAACTCTGAGAATCTGACAATGCACTTCCAGACAAAAAGAAAACAAGAGAGAATCAATACTAACCCTCCATAGCTAGAAATCTGGTCATGTATAATTTTCAGGGTCTGGTCCCGGCTCCCGACAATGAATGTTTTATCTCCACATTGTATTGAAGTTTATTGGAAAATGTTGTTATCAAGCTAGCAAGCTATTTTCACAAAATCCTGTCTGCAGGTCAGTTGAAATGATTAAATCTCTGTCAGCTGCATGGTTTCACACAACCCACTCCCCGTGTAAACACAAGGCCTGTCAGAGGACTGTGTGTGTGTGTGTGTGTGCGTACACGTGTGTGAGCCAGTTTCAGGTTGGCACAGGCTTGGGCAGTATTGACTAGTCATGAGGCTGGCTGGCACCCCGATCCACCTGGTAGCTCCAGAAGGGACCTCCTGCCTCACAACACATCACCAGACCAGGAGAATCCCACAACAACACACCACAGGTGCCACTCAGTCTGTCCTGTCAATGCTAGCTCGCCACAGACCAGGAGAATCCCACAACAACACACCACAGGTGCCACTCAGCCTGTCCTGTCAATGCTAGCTTGCCACAGACCAGGAGAATCCCACAACAACACACCACAGGTGCCACTCAGCCTGTCCTGTCAATGCTAGCTCGCCACAGACCAGGACAGTTAATAACACACCACAGGTGCCACTCAGCCTGTCCTGTCAATGCTAGCTCGCCACAGACCAGGACAGTTAATAACACACCACAGGTGCCACTCAGCCTGTCCTGTCAATGCTAGCTCGCCACAGACCAGGACAGTTAATAACACACCACAGGTGCCACTCAGCCTGTCCTGTCAATGCTAGCTCGCCACAGACCAGGACAGTTAATAACACACCACAGGTGCCACTCAGCCTGTCCTGTCAATGCTAGCTCGCCACAGACCAAGACAGTTAATAACACACCACAGGTGCCACTCAGCCTGTCCTGTCAATGCTAGCTCGCCACAGACCAGGACAGTTAATAACACATTGAACCGTGTTGGATGGTTCTATGTCTGTAGACACACAAATGTGTGGCTTCATGTTGTAATTAGCCATAAGGTGGTTAACGTGGAACTCGGCTGTGTGTATTTCAGCAGTCTAATTTTTTATCTTTATTTAACTAGACAAGCCAGTTAAGAACAAATTCTTATTTTCAATGACGGCTTAGGAACAGTGGGTTAACTGCCTTGTTCTGGGGCAGAATGACAGATTTTTACCTTGTTAGCTCGGGGATTCGATCTTGCAACGTTTACGGTTACTAGTCCAACGCTCTGACCACTAGGCTACCTGCACCCCTTATCATCAACTATTCAGAAAAATGTGCTGTTGTTTTAAATATTCAACAGTGTTATATAGTTGATGTTAATGGTAGACCAATGACCTGATAGAGTATTTCTCCTCACATTAAGATGTTGTGTTTAACTGAGGTCATTAGGAGCGGATAGAGATGGGAAAGTGAAGAGGCACAGATTGCCGGGTCATGTTGTGGGGGAGGTAGAGCACAACCCAGGAGCTACGTTTACCCTTTAGCTTGACACACACAGCAGCCCAGATAGCTTAAGGCCCAGCCACGCTAGTTTGCTCTCCGCCTAGGAGAGATAAATGTAGCGTTGAATCCTAATTTCAGATCAGGGTGGAGAGAGGAGCCGAGCGTTCCCCTGATCCCGGCACTCAATGAGCTATATGCAGTATTTTCATCTGTAATAAATATTGTGATCTGTGATTATTCCATTTTTATAAAGTTATAGCTTATTCCATTACTACATACTGTACACACATGTGCATACGTACACACGCACGCACACACGCACGCACACACACACACACACACACACACACACACACACACACACACACACACACACACACACACACACACACACACACACACACACACACACACACACACACACACACACACACACACACACACACACACACAAGCACCTGTGCGTATGCAGATATATACACACCACCAGCAAGCCATACACTGCACTGTCCTGTCCGTTCAAATAGCCCCACATGCTGTTGGACTGAATAGCCCTGATAAAGGAGAGAAAGGAGGAGGGGAACGAAGGAAGAGGAGGAGGAGGAGAGGGCAGAATAATCATGGCAGGCCAGCACTTCCTTTATTCTCTTTTAATGGAATCAGAGGTACAAATAAAATCACGTTTCACTACCGTGAAAGGATCCCATTTCTCCAGATGAATCATTCAGATTGTACAGGGAGGAAGCCAGGAATAGATTTGTAAAATAACAGGAGGACCGTGCAGGACAAACAAGCTGACGGCAGCCAGGGGGGACTGACAGACAGCCAACAGGGGGCTGCAGTGTGTCCAACCCCCCTCCTCTCGCCTCACCTCCAATCTTCTCCAATCCTACACAAAGCCAGGGAAACGGTAGCATCTCCTAATAATGCAGGTTTTAAAGCTATCATTACACACCGCACGGCCCAAAAGATGTGTCCTGTGGCGCTCGATAGGGCCGTCTTTGACACTCGCCATCAGTATCTGTGATCTGTGGCGTCAGATTGGGCTTGTAAAGCAGGCCAAACCCTAGATTAGCAGGGTACTTCAGATTTCTGCTCTTGCCTTGCCTTGCAAACACCCCCACCAGACAGAGTGGAGACACAAAGGCTCCAGTAACTTACTACTGCTCAAGGTCTCCCTTTAACATTACAAATCAATCCTAGTCCCCAAGATATTAGCAGCACCAGTGGTGGAGGCAGCTCGTGAATGCTTGCCCCCTAAAGCATATTTCTCAGTTCCCATATTCCCTGATAACACAACTAGGATGCATATGTCCATAACTGGTTCAAGTTTTTTATTTTCAATTCCTACAGCAGTTTCAGTAATTTATTTTTTACTCACTTATTTCTTAAAATCTCCAGTGATTTCAGTAGAACACAATATTGACCGCAATATTGTGCACATCAACATCAATGACGGTCGCTCCATTTACTCTCCTAATGGTTAGGAAAATCAATACAATAACAAATGGGTTTATTTATATTTCGGCAATGGTGTGTCATGTTTTCTGTTGGGTGACATATTTATTGCTGCAGGGAGATATTTGAAGACAGCAGAAAAACACATCAAACTGCTAGGGAAGGTGATAATGCTATGTGGGTTATTCATCTAAAAGATAAGACCAGCGCCTCTCTCTCTACCTGGCTCTTATTGTAAAGCAGTGATTCTACTGTGGATCACGTTCTGTCCAGACCAGGACATCTTCCTTTTCAAGGTGCTGCATGGCCGCTATTAGTTTGAGTTCAATTCCAGGCAGCTAATCTGGAATGAAAAGCCACTACCTCAGATCTTGCCAATAACTCTCTCTGCCATCAAAGCGTTCTTTGAAGTTCATGTTCTATAAAATTGGTTCAGGTGTCAGGTCAGAGTTCCCGGAGACAAAGGTAGGGCAACCATTTGTTACCCTGGCTCTCTTTTTATTCTTAGTAGCCCTTCATGTTTATTGCAAAGCTACAATCAGCGCGGCCTATGTTTGGGCTCAGCCCCTGCGTCACAGATGTGAAGTGTCTTGGGGATACGCTTATTAACTTATTTGTGGTGAGAGCCGCTCTGTAATCACCCCTGACACTGGTTAGGATGCCGGGCTGTTTGACATATCCATTACTTTGTGGAAAAAGGGGTAAAAAAAGAAAATCTCGCATTAGAGGTTACGGTGAACCATGGCAAGGACAGAGCTCAGAGGGACACAGAGACTATAGTCCTGTACTAATGACTCCAACAGGTACAGTGTCTTCAAAAAGTAATCACACTTGACTATTTACACATTTTGGGATTCAAATGGATTTAATTGGAAAAAAAATAGTCCACGATCTACACAAAATACTCTGTGGAAGAAAAATTAAACATTTGTAAAAAATATATGACTAATATATAACACAACTAATATATCTTGATTGCTTAAGCACTCAAACCCATGAGTCAATACATGTTAGAATCAACTGTGGCAGTGTTAACAGCTGTGAGTCTTTCTGGGTAAGTCTCTAAGAGCTTTGTAAATCTGGATTGTACAGTACAGTCCAATATTTGCACATTATTATAAAAAAAAATTCAAGCTCTGTCAAGTTGATTGTTAATCATTGCTAGACAGCCATTTTCATGTCTTGCCATAGATTTTCAAGTCGATTTAAGTCAAAACTGTAACTAAGCCACTCAGGAACATTCAACATTGTCTTGCTAAGCAACTCCAGTGTGTTTCAGCCTGACATTATGGAGTGACCAGTGACACAAAATCTGATTTAATCCATTTTAAATTCAGGCTGTAACACAACAAAAGATGGAAAAAGTGAAGGGGTCAGAATACTTTCTGAAGTCACTAGCAGTTATTCATGTTCCTTCATGCACCACAGCAAAGGCCACTGATCCTCCCATCTCTGCTCATTTTTACTGCCCTAGAATAAGTGCTTCTCTCTCCATTACCTGCACACTCATTTGACTGGTGGGTGGGGGGGGGGGGGGGGGGGGGTAATCATGGGCCCTGACTCTGATCCCAGCACTGCTGTCCCTCTGTCTGTCTCCCTGCATCAGCCTGCAGTGGCAGCTGTAGCAGGCCTCACTTAAAATCATCTCTGCAGTGCCCACTGAACCAGAATTGGCATTACCTAATGGGGCACTGCACCGACGCCAACCGTCACCCCTCCCACCCCCCACCCCCTCCTCCATTCCCCCATCCATGGTGCCCATGCCTGCCAACCCTGACTAGAGTATTATTAGAGGCTGAGCTCCTAAATAACACAGCAGTGGGCCTCATAGACCGACAGAGAGAGATTGATATGAAGGTCCTGAAGGGTTAATACATTGAGATGGAGCGATAGAGGGAGAGACCGTAGCTGTGCTACACATTGTACTGACGTCTTAATACAGACAAGGCTATTCCTTTAATCATAATTATATCGTAAAGAAAACACCCCATGCTGAATACCTCATCCACCCTGGCGATCTTCTGGTGTAGGAAGCATACTAAAAGTCGAAGAAGGCCATTTCTATCTTTGAATCTCAAATGTACATATCCATCCTACATTCTTATAAAAAGGGAAGGCTATTCAAAAAGGGTTCTTCAAAGGGTTCTCCTATGGGGACAGCCGAACAACCCTTTTAGGTTTTCTAAGAGTGTACCCACAACCTAAATCAATCCCCTCCCAAAATCCATTATTCACATCAAGTGCACATTTTTCATTGTCTAAAAAATCCTAACATATACAGTACAAGAGAATCCATTTCATTTTGTTGAGATGTTGGATTGTTACATCCAATTGTCCTCCTTTTAAAGTGCACTACAGACCTTTTCTGACTGTGGTGTGCTGTATTATACTAGACAAAGGACAGAAAATACATGCATTCTGAAGTTCTCTTTCAGTAGAACTGAGTAGTCCTAGATACTTGGATTGTTTCGTGCAGTATCCTGAGGTGGAAAGAGACCTTTTGCTCTTATTTTCTTTTCTCTCTCTCCTCACTCTCTCCCCTCCCTCTCTATGTATTTTTTTCTCTCTCGATTGCGCTCTCTCTCTCTCTTCGGGGCTTGTGAAACTACAAGGTCATTTTTAGATCATAGTCGCCAGAACAAACAGAAATGATAACGATCTGAAATAAAGAATCGTATTCCTCTCAACATTAAAAACACAAAGAGCCTGCAGAACCACTTTTGTGTCTTACAAAGATACCCTATATCTGGCAGCAGATCGCAAAAGTAACCATCGAGACTGTTGAATGAATTCTGTGGCTCTTTATGAGTTAGTGTGTGGTGCGGTGTGTGTGTGTGCATGCGTGCGTGTGTGAGTGTGCATGTGTGTTCGCCTGTGTGTGTGTTCACTCATGTTCACTAATGGCGCTTATTTGTGTGGGAGGCTGTGTGTTTGCATGAATTTATGTCAGTGTGTGTAAACGTTTGCACCTCCTAACAGACTTTGGCCTCCATGTGAAAAAAACAGGACACCAATTCACTGAGGAATGTAGTGCAAAGTGCAAAGGCCCAGAAAAACTAGGGCAGAAAATCCAATGTTGTGTAAGGGGCCAGCAGCCGAAGAAAGGACAAAACGTGAAGTTGATCTACACTGGAGGATGCAGATGTCATCCCAACACTCTGTATTCCGACTGAAATGCATATGAAGATTAATTCTCTGCCTCAATCTTGTTATAAAGTACCATAAAGCTCTCAGACTCTCCCAGACAGCCTCACCTCGCTGTGTAGTGCTGCCTAATAAAACCTGACACTCCTCTAGCTCAGTTAGCTGGAGCAACTCAGCCAATAGTTTGAAGCTGTTCTTACTGCTTCCAGCACGTCTCTGGTGAGTGGTTGAGGATAGGCTGTCCTATTCACCTCCCATCTGCTGGTGCTGCTCCTCTCCCATCACTGAGACCTGGCCCTTCTCCGCCCCATCTGGGCTGCCCGCTCCACTGAGCCTGACCTCAGGCTGTATGTATGTGTTTTTGTAGGTGTGTGTTTTTGTGTGTGTGTGGGGGGAGTGCTGACATTGTGTGTGTGTGCATGCGTGTGTGGCTGCATCTGTGTGTGTATTGGGGGCCTTGATGTGTGTGTGGGGGTGTTGGGGGGCGTTTGTGTGTATCAGGGGCCTTGATGAGCCCGGTTCCTTTTGAAGGAGTATAATTAGAGCTGAAAGGGCACAGACGGGTGATTGCAGTGATTTGGCAGTACTCTTACAGACTCAGCCGACCAATCAGGGATCACGTCTTGCCTCCTTCAGTGCCACCGCAATCACAGAGCGCCCAGCCTGTCACCAGGCAGCCCATGGAGAAACACACACAGTCTCAGAAATATAGAGATGTCTAGGCTGCATAAGGGCATCGAGGGGAATATTACAGTATATGCAACATAGGCATAATCACTATAGTATTTGAGAGTCATAATGAAATACAGTGCATAATATAATTATCGACGACATTCTGATATACTCCGCTACACGCGCCGAGCATGTGTCCCTGGTGCGCAGGTTGCTTGGTCGACTGTTGGAGCATGACCTGTACGTCAATGCTGAGAAATGTCTGTTCTTCCAACAGTCCATCTCCTTCCTAGGGTACCGCATTTCCACTTCAGGGGTGGAGATGGATGGTGAGCGCATTTCAGCCGTGCGCAATTGGCCGACTCCCACCACGGTAAAGGAAGTGCAGGTTTCTAGGGTTTTCCAACTACTACCGGAGGTTTATCCGGGGTTTTGGTCAGGTAGCAGCTCCCATTACCTCACTGCTGAAGGGGGGAGCGGTGCGACTGCAGTGGTCGGCTGAGGCGGACAGAGCTTTTGGTCACCTGAAGGCTCTGTTTACCTCGGCTCCCGTGCTGGCTCATCTGGATCCCTCTTTGGCGTTCATAGTGGAGGTGGACGCATGCGAGCCTGGGATCGGAGCCGTGCTCTCTCAGCGCTCGGGCACGCCACCAAAACTCCGCCCCTGTGCTTTCTTTTCGAAGAAGCTCAACCCGGCGGAGCGAAACTATGATGTGGGGGACCGGGAGCTGTTGGCTGTTGTCAAGGCTCTGAAGGCTCTGTTTATGTTTCCTCCTGCTCGGTGTGCAAGGCTCCCAGGCACCTGCCCAGAGGGAAGTTACAACCCCTACTCGTTCCACAACGGCAGTGGTCACACCTGTCGCTGGACTTCCTGACAGATCTTCCTCCCTCAAAGGGCAACACCACGATCCTGGTCCTGGTGGATTGGTTTTCTAAGTCCTGCCGTCTCCTCCCTTTGCCCGGTCTCCCTACGGCCCTAAAGACTGCGGAGGCCCTGTTCACTCACGTCTTCCGGCACTACGGGGTGCCTGAGGATATAGTTTCTGATCGGGGTCCCCAGTTCACGTCCAGGGTCTGGAGAGTGTTCATGGAATGTCTGGGGGTCTCGGTCAGCCATCACCTCAGATTTTCACCCCGAGAGTAACGGGCAGGTGGAGAGAGTAAACCAGAATGTGGGTAGGTTTCTGTGGTCATATTGCCAGGACCAGCCGGGGGAGTGGGCTGCATTCATCCCCTGGGCAGAGATGGCCCAAAAATCACTCCGCCACTCCTCCACTAGCCACTCTCCTTTCCAGTGCGTACTGGGGTATCAGCCGGTTCTGGCACCTTGGCATCAGAGCCAGATCGAAGCTCCTGCGGTGGACGAATGGTTTAAGCCCTCGGAGGAGACCTGGGACGCCGTCCATGTGCACCTGCAGTGGGCCGTGAGGCGGCAGAAGGCGAGCGCCGACCGTCACTGCAGTGAGGGGGGGACCGGGTCTGGCTCTCGACCCGAAAACTGCCCCTCCGATTGCCCTGCCGGAAGCTGGGTCCGCGGTTTGGGGGCCATTCAGTCCTGAGGAGACGGAACATGGTATGCTACAGGTTACAGCTTCCCCCAGATTATCGTATTAACCCCTCGTTCCATATGTCTCTCCTCAGGCCGGTGGTGGCTGGTCCACTCCAGGAGTCTAAGGTGCAGGGGGTTCCTTCACACCCTCTGGACATCGAGGTTGCCCCGGCGTATGCTGTTCAAGCCATCCTGGAATCGAGGAGTTGGGCGAGGGGCCTTCAGTACCTCGTGGAGTTGGAGCGGCATGGTCCGGAGGAGAGATGCTGGGTGCCGGTGGAGGATGTCTTGGACCCTTCGTTGCTGTGGGAGTTCCACCGTCTCCATCCGGATCGCCCTGCGCCTCGACTTCCAGGTCATCCCCGAGGTCGGTGTCGGCACACTGCTGGAGCCGCGCGTCAAAGCGGGGGTACTGTCACGAATTCCGCCTCTTTCCTCGTTTGGGTGGCGTTCGGCGGTCGACGTCACCGGCCTTCTAGCCATCTCCGTTCCACTTTTCAATTCCCCAATTACTTGTTCATTATCCTTTGAACTTCCGGCGCCGACAGAGATGGCCGCCTCGCTTCGCGTTTCTAGGAAGCTATGTTTAACCCTCTGTTCCCCCATGTTTGTTTGTAAGTGATTGTTTTACGTAATACGGTCCGTTTATGTGGGCTCGCTTATTTTGTATTGTATTTGTCTATTTTGAGTAAAATACATGTATTTACTGATATCTGCTGTCCTGCGCCTGACTCCTCTACACCAGCTACACACAGACTACATTACAATAATATGACATTTGAAATGACTCTATTGAGTGTAATGTTTAATGTTTACTGTGTAATGTTTACTGTTAATTTTATATTGTTTATTTCACATTTGTTTATTTTCTATTTTACTTGATTTGGCAATGTAAATATGTGTCTCATGCCAATAAAGCCCTTTGAATTTAATTTAATTGATAGGCAGAGAGAGAGAGGGCGAGATAGAGGCAGAGAGAGAGGGAGAGAGGCAGAGAGAGAGAGGCAGGGCTGACTGGATAACCTTGGTGCTGTGGATTACTACCGGGTCCCTTCTCCATGAGCATCTCTGTTGCTCTCCCCTCTGCTATGCTTGTCTGCTGCTGCTGGACACAATCTGCAGGCTGGAATTACCTCGCAGCCAGAGGAAAACTAAACATGATTTCTGACCTTTACTTTCTGTGTTCAACAGTAACCTTTGGTGATCCGCATAGTACAGGCAGCTACATCACTGCTGCTGAAATGATTTCCGCAGGAAATGGTTGTGTGCTTTAGGGAAGAGAGGGGTGTGTGGGTTGTGGTGAGGAGAGGGAGAGGGAGGGGGAGGGATTGGTGTGTGTGTGTGTATACACAGGGTTGGGGAGTTACGGATTACATGTAAACGGTTACATGTAAGGGATTACAAAAAACGGTAACTGTAATCCATTACGTTACCAGCAAAAATATTGTAATCAGATTACAGATACTTTTGAAAAACTAGATGATTACTTCAAGGGTTACTTTTAAATTCATAAATGCTGTTTGTGAGAATTTTTTAAATGTGTATTTGAACCCAATAATGGTGAATTCAAGAAATGTAAACTGCCTATCAATCATTATTTTTGAAACAAGTGGACAGCCTGTGAAAAATGCGCTCTTGCAACAGCTGCACAGTGCGGATCCCAGTCTATGGAATAAAAGTGTGGCTTTAATTACTCAATCTAATGCATAAATAATCCATAGGCCTAATGGACACATGCTAAAATTCACACACTTTGAATAGACTTAAAGGGGAAATCTGTGGTTGCTACATCCAAGCAACTGACCTTCATGTGTTAAAGTAATGATGGACTGTCATTTCTCTTTGCTTGTTTGAGCTGTTCTTGCCATAATATGGACTTGGTCTTTTCCCAAATAGGGCTATCTTCTGTATACCACTCTTACCTTGTCACAACACAATTGATTGGCTCAAAAGCATTAAAAACTTTTAACGAGGCACACCTGTTAATTGAAATGCATTTCAGATGACTATCTCATGAAGCTGATCTAAAATCTCAAATATATTTTGATTTGTTTAAAACGTTTTTTGGTTACTACATGATTCCATATGGCATTTCATAGTTTTTATGTTTTCACTATTATTCTACAATGTAGAAAATAGTAAAAAATTAAGAAAAACCCTGGAATTAACTTTGAAAGTTTATTTGAGTGCAGTTGCAAAAACCATCAAGCACTATGATGAAACTGGCTCTTATGAGGACCACCACAGGAAAGGAAGACCCAGAGTTACCTCAGCTGCAGAGGATAAGGTTATGAGAGTTAACTGCACCACAGAATGCAGACCAAACAAATGCTTCACTGTCACGCCTGGACCGTAGAGATCTTTTTATTCTCTATGTTTGGTTGGTCAGGGTGTGACTCGGGTGGAAACTCGATGTTCTTTATTTCTATGTTTTGGCCGGGTATGGTTCTCAATCAGGGACAGCTGTCTATCGTTGTCTCTGATTGGGAATCATACTTAGGCAGCCTGTTTTGCAACCTTAGCTTTGTGGGATGTTGTCTTTCTTAGTGGCCTGTATAGTAAGCTTCACGTTCAGTTTTGTTGTTTCTTGTTCTGTTGGCGACATTTATAATAAAGAAAAATGTACGCTCACCACGCTGCACCTTGGTCCGGTCATTTCCACGATGATGGCGATCGTAACTACCCACCACAAACGGACCAAGCGGCGTGGCCGGGAGGAGCGTGGGAAGTGGACATGGGAAGACATTCTGGAAGGAAAGGGATCCTGGACGTGGGAGGAGATCCTGGCTGGAAAGGATCGCCTGCCGTGGGAGCAGGTGGAAGCAGCAAGGAGGGAGGAAGCAGCTAGTCAAGGGGACCAGCGTTACATAGGGTCAAGGCTGGCAAGGAAGACCGGGAAGCCACTCCCCAATTTTTTGGGGGGGCACACGGGGAGGTTGGCGGAGCTAACACCCTGTGCTCAAAGCAAGGAGCGTGATACTGGTCAGGCACCGTGTTATGTGGTAAAGCACACAGTGTCTCCAGTGCGCGTGCACAACCCGGTGCGCTCGGAGCCAGCTCTCCGCAAGTGCCATGCTAGAGTGGACATCCAGCCAGGGCAGATTGTGCCAGCTCAGCGCTCTTGGTCTCTGGTGCGCTGTTTCGGCCCAGGGTATCCTGCGCCGGCTCTGCGCACTGTGTCTCCGGTGCGCTGTGACAGCTCAGTGCGTCCTGTGTCTGCGCTCCGCACGTGCCGGGCTAAAGTGGGCATTCAGCCACGAGGAGTGGTGCAAGTTCTAAGCACCAGATCTCCAGTGCTCCCCCACAGCCCGGTTCGACCTGTGCCTGCGCTCTGGAGGTGCTGGGCTAAAGTGGGAATTCAGCCTGGAAGAGTGGTGCCAAGGATAAGCACCAGATCTCCAGTGCTCCCCCACAGCCCGGTTCGACCTGTACCTGCGCTCTGGAGGTGACCGGGCTAAAGTGGGCGTTCAGCCTGGAAGAGTGGTGCCAAGTTCTAAGCACCAGATCTCCAGTGCTCCCCCACAGCCCGGTTCGACCTGTGCCTGCGCTCTGGAGGTGCTGGGCTAAAGTGGGAATTCAGCCTGGAAGAGTGGTGCCAAGGATAAGCACCAGATCTCCAGTGCTCCCCCACAGCCCGGTTCGACCTGTACCTGCGCTCTGGAGGTGACCGGGCTAAAGTGGGCGTTCAGCCTGGAAGAGTGGTGCCAAGTTCTAAGCACCAGATCTCCAGTGCTCCCCCACAGCCCGGTTCGACCTGTGCCTGCGCTCTGGAGGTGCTGGGCTAAAGTGGGAATTCAGCCTGGAAGAGTGGTGCCAAGGATAAGCACCAGATCTCCAGTGCTCCCCCACAGCCCGGTTCGACCTGTACCTGCGCTCTGGAGGTGACCGGGCTAAAGTGGGCGTTCAGCCTGGAAGAGTGGTGCCAAGTTCTAAGCACCAGATCTCCAGTGCTCCCCCACAGCCCGGTTCGACCTGTGCCTGCGCTCTGGAGGTGACCGGGCTAAAGTGGGCGTTCAGCCTGGAAGAGTGGTGCCAAGGATATGCACCAGATCTCCAGTGCTCCCCCACAGCCCGGTTCGACCTGTGCCTGCGCTCTGGAGGTGACCGGGCTAAAGTGGGCGTTCAGCCTGGAAGAGTGGTGCCAAGGATATGCACCAGATCTCCAGTGCTCCCCCACAGCCCGATTCGACCTGTGCCTGCGCTCTGGAGGTGGCCGGGCTAAAGTGGGCGTTCAGCCTGGAACAGTGGTGCCAAGGATAAGCACCAGATCTCCAGTGCTCCCCCACAGCCCGGTTCGACCTGTGCCTGTGCTCTGGAGGTGACCGGGCTAAAGTGGGTGTTCAGCCTGGAAGAGTGGTGCCAAGGATAAGCACCAGATCTCCAGTGCTCCCCCACAGCCCGGTTCGACCTGTGCCTGCGCTCTGGAGGTGACCGGGCTAAAGTGGACATTCAGCCTGGAAGAGTGGGGCCAAGGATAAGCACCAGATCTCCAGTGCTCCCCCACAGCCCAGTTCATCCTGTGCCTGCTTCACGGACCAGGCCTCCAGTAGGTCTCCCCAGCCTGGTGAGTCCTGTGCCTACTCCACGGGTCAGTCCGGAGCCTGCAGCAAGGGTCTCCAGTCCGGAGCCTGTAGCGACGATCTCCAGTCCGGAGCCTGTAGTGACGGTCTCCAGTCTGGAGCCTGTAGCGACAGTCTCCAATCCGGAGCCTCTGGCGACGGTCCCCAGTCCGGATCCTCCGGCGACGGTCTCCAGTCCGGAGCCTCTGGCGACGGTCCCCAGTCTGGGGCCCCCGGCGATGGCTCCAGTCCGCGGCCCCCGGCGACGGTCCCCAGTTTGGTTGGTCAGGGTGTGACTCGGGTGGGAAACTCTATGTTCTTTATTTCTATGTTTTGGCCTGGTATGGTTCTCAATCAGGGACAGCTGTCTATCGTTGTCTCTGATTGGGAATCACACTTAGGCAGCCTGTTTTGCCACCTTAGTTTTGTGGGATGTTGTATTTGTTAGTGGCATGTATAGCCCTAGTAAGCTTCACGTTCGGTTTTGTTGTTTCTTGTTTTGTTGGCAACATTTATAATAAAGAAAAATGTACGCTCACCACGCTGCACCTTGGTCCGGTCATTTCCATGACGACGGCGATCGTGACATTCACAGAGTTCAAGTAACAGACACATCTCAACATCAACTGTTCAGAGGAGACTGCGTGAATCAGGCCTCCATGGTTTGCTGCAAATAAACCACGACTAAAGGACACCAATAAGATTCGACTTGCTTCGGCCAAGAAACACTAGCAATGGACATTAGACCAGTGGAAATATGTCCTTTGGTCTGATGAGTCCAAATTTGAGATGTTTGGTTTCAAACGCCGTGTCTTTTTGAGACACAGAGTAGGTGAATGGATTATCTCGGCATGTGTGGTTCCCAGTGTGAAGCATGGAGGAGGAGGTGTGATGGTCCTTTGATGGTGAAACTGTCTGTGATTTATTTAGAATTCAAGGCACACTTAACTAGAATGGCTACCACAGCATTCTGCAGCAATACGCCATCCTGTCTGGTTTGCTCTGAGTGGGACTATATTTTGTTGTTCAAAAGGACAATGACTCAATACACCTCCAGGCTGTGTAAGGGCTATTTGACCAAGAAGGAGAGTGATGGAGCGCTGCATCAGATGACATGGCCTCCACAATCACCCAACCTCAACCCAATTGAGATGGTTTGGAATGAGTTGGACTGCAGAGTGAATCTTGAATCTGGTGGTTATTAAGAGTTGCTAAAATACAGCTAATTTTAATCTGCTGGTTATTGAGAGTTGTTAAGATAAAGCTAAATTATCTCTATAGTATTAGCAACTGTTATAATCTACATCCATTCCCTGGCACCATTACTCCCTACTCCTCCTCTCCCACCTCCTCCCTCCTCCTCCCTACACCTCCTCTCCCTCATCCTCCCCCCACCTCCTCAATTCTCCTCCCCTCGCCCCTCCTCCCTCCCCCCACCACCTCCCTCCCCCCACCACCTCCCTACTCCTCATCTCCCCCTCCCCCCACCTCCTCACTACTCCCCCTCCTCCCTCCTCCCTCATCCTCACCCCAACTTTTTCCTACTCCTCCTCTCCCCCTCCCCCACCTCCTCCCTACTCCTCCTCTCCCACTCCCCCACCTCCTCCCTACTCCTCCTCTCCCCCTCCCCCACCTCCTCCATACTCCTCCTCTCCCCCTCCCCCATCTCCTCCCTACTCCTCCTCTCCCCCTCCCTCATCTCCTCCTTACTCCTCCTCTCCCACTCCCCCACCACCTCCCTACTCATCCTCTCCCACTCCCCCATCTCCTCCCTACTCCTCCTCTCCCACTCCCCCACCTCCTCCTCTCCCCCTCCCCCTACTCCTCCTCTCCCCCTCCTCCCCCATCCTCAGCATATTTCTGCCAGCAGTAAGAATAATACATACATGGCCATCTCCCTATCTCCTAACTTAAATCAAACTCCAAGTGTGTGCTGCTCTGTGCAGTGATGGTACATTTAGGAGCTTACATAGCACAGTGAGCAGGAGCAAAGACATCCTTGGACCTTGATCCTTGGCTGTACACAGTTGGGAAGTTAAGGTTTGTACTATGAGACACCCATGGCCGCTTCACAGTGTATAAATATTGTTTATGTCAGTGGAGGACGGGAAGGCATTTGGGAATAGAGCCCGAATTTGAATGTGTGACCTAAAGCTGGCCTCAACTTCTTTCCCATTTGTGCACAGCCAAGCACATTGTGGCAATGATCTAGTTTTCCCTTCTCTCTCTCTCTCTCTCTCTCTCTCTCTGTCTCTCTCTCTCTCTCTCTCTCTCTCTCTCTCTCTCGTGTATCTCTCTCTCTATATATAGTGTTTCTGTCTGGCTCTAGTGTTTTTGTCTTTTTCTCTCTAGTGTATCTCTCTCTCTACTGTATCTCTCTACTGTATCTCTCTCTCTCTACTGTATCTCTCTCTCTCTACTGTATCTATCTCTCTCTAGTGTATATCTCTCTACTGTATCTCTCTAGTGTATCTCTCTCTCTACTGTATCTCTCTCTCTCTACTGTATCTATCTCTCTCTAATGTATATCTCTCTACTGTATCTCTCTCTCTAGTGTATCTCTCTCTACTGTATCTCACTCTCTCTACTGTATCTATCTCTCTCTACTGTATCTCTCTCTCTAGTGTATCTCTCTCTACTGCATCTCACTCTCTCTACTGTATCTATCTCTCTCTACTGTATCTCTTTCTCTCTCTACTGTATCTCTCTCTCTCTAGTGTATCTCTCTCTCTAGTGTATCTCTCTCTCTCTAGTGTATCTCTCTCTCTAGTGTATCTTTCTAGTGTATCTCTCTCTCTACTGTATCTCTCTCTCTCTACTGTATCTATCTCTCTCTAGTGTATATCTCTCTACTGTATCTCTCTCTCTACTGTATCTCACTCTCTCTACTGTATCTCACTCTCTCTACTGTATCTATCTCTCTCTACTGTATCCCTCTCTCTACTGTATCTCTCTCTCTAGTGTATATCTCTCTAGTGTATCTCTCTCTCTACTGTATCTCTCTCTAGTGTATCTCTCTCTCTCTACTGTATCTCTTTCTCTCTCTACTGTATCTATCTCTCTCTAGTGTATCTCTCTCTACTGTATCTCTCTCTCTAGTGTATCTCTCTCTCTACTGTATCTCTCTCTACTGTCTCTATCTCTCTCTAGTGTATATCTCTCTACTGTATCTCTCTAGTGTATCTCTCTCTCTACTGTATCTCTCTCTCTCTACTGTATCTATCCCTCTCTAGTGTATATCTCTCTACTGTATCTCTCTCTCTACTGTATCTCACTCTCTCTACTGTATCTCACTCTCTCTACTGTATCTATCTCTCTCTACTGTATCCCTCTCTCTACTGTATCTCTCTCTCTAGTGTATATCTCTCTAGTGTATCTCTCTCTCTACTGTGTCTCTCTCTAGTGTATCTCTCTCTCTCTACTGTATCTCTTTCTCTCTCTACTGTATCTATCTCTCTCTAGTGTATCTCTCTCTACTGTATCTCTCTCTCTAGTGTATCTCTCTCTCTACTGTATCTCTCTCTACTGTATCTCTCTCTAGTGTATCTATCTCTCTCTACTGTATCTCTATCTCTCTACTGTGTGTCTCTATCTCTCTACTGTAAAGCTAAATTATCTCTATAGTATTAGCAACTGTTATGATCTACATCCATCCCCTGGCACCATTACTCCCTACTCCTCCTCTCCCACCTCCTCCCTCCTCCTCCCTACACCTCCTCTCCCTCATCCTCCCCCCACCTCCTCAATTCTCCTCTCCTCGTCCCTCCTCCCTCCCCCTCCCCCCACCACCTCCCTACTCCTCATCTCCACCTTTTCTCTCTAGAGTATCTCTCTCTCTACTGTATCTCTCTAGTGTATCTCTCTCTCTACTGTATCTCTCTCTCTACCGTATCTCTCTCTCTACTGTATCTCTCTCTAGTGTAGCTCTCTCTACTGTATCTCTCTCTCTAGTGTATCTCTCTCTCTACTGTATCTCTCTCTAGTGTATCTCTCTCTCTAGTGTATCTCCCTCTCTCTCTAGTGTATCTCTCTCTCTAGTGTATCTCTCTAGTGTATCTCTCTCTCTCCGGTGTATCTCTCTCTAGTGTATCTATCTCTCTAGTGTATCTCAAACTCTCTAGTGTATCTCAAACTCGTGTATCAAACTCGTCAATCTTGTGAATCTCTTTCTAGTGTATCTCTCTATCTCTAGTTTATCTCTCTCTAGTGTATATCTCTCTACTGTATCTCTCTCTCTCTAGTTTACCTATCTCTCTAGTGTATCTCTCTCTCTAGTGTATCTCTCTCTCCCTCTCTAATGTATCTCTCTCTCTCGTATCTCTCTCTCTAGTGTATCTCTCTCCCTACTGTATCTCTCTCTCTAGTGTATCTCTCTCTCTCCAGTGTATCTCTCTGTCTAGTGTATCTATCTCTCTAGTGTATCTCTAACTCTCTCCAACTTGTGTATCTCTCTCTATATATAGTGTATATGTCTGTCTCTAGTGTTTTTGTCTTTCTCTCTCTCTCTCTCTCTCACTAGAGTATCTTTCTAGTATCTTTCTCTCTAGTGTATCTCTCTCTCTCTCTCTCTCTCTCTGGTGTATCTCTCTCTAGTGTATCTCTCTCTCTCTTGTATCTCTAACTCTCTAGTGTATCTCAAACTCGTGTATCTCAATCTTGTGAATCTCTTTTAATGTATCTCTCTATCTCTAGTTTATCTCTCTCTCTCTCGTGTATATCTCTCTAGTGTATCTCTCTCTAGTGTATCCCTCTCTCTAGTTTATCTATCTCTCTAGTGTTCCTCTCTCTCTCCAGTGTATCTCTCTCTCCATTGCATATTTGTCTAGTGTATCTCTCTCTCTAGTGTATCTCTCTGGCTAGTGTATCTCTCTCTAGTGTATCTCTAACTCTAGAGTATCTCTCTCTCTCTAGTGTCTCTCTCTCTCCAGTGTATCGATAATGCAGAGGATTTTCCCAAGGTTGCTGTTGACGCATATCCCACAGTAGGTATTGGGGTCAAATTTGTCTCAACTTTGGTGGATTGGGGTGATCAGTCCTTGGTCCCAGTTATTGGGGAAGATGCCAGAGCTGAGGATGATGTTAAAGAGTTTATGTACAGCCAATTGACATTTGTGGTCTGTATATTTTATAATTTCATTATGGAAACCATCAACACACCAGGCCTATTTGGGTTGAAGGGTTTGTATTATGTGCTGTATTTCATTCAATTTAATTGCTGATTCTAAGATGTGTAATTGATCATGCATATATTTTTGCTGTTTGTTCTTTGTTATAGAGCCAAATTAGATTGGAGAAGTGGTTTATCCATACATTTCCTTTTTGGATAGATAACTCTTTGTGCTTTTGTTTGTTTAGTGTGTTCTAATTTTCCCAGAAGTGGTTCGATTCTATGGATTCTTCAATTACATTGAGCTGATTTCTGACATGCTGTTCCTTCTATTTTCTGTAGTGTATTTCTGTATTGTTTTAGTGATTCACGATAGTGAAGGCATAGACTCAGGTTTTCTGGGTCTCTATGTTTTTGGTTGGATAGGTTTCTTTTTCTTAGGTTTTTGCATTCTTCATCAAACCATTTGTCATTGTTTAAGATTTGATAGGGAAGCTGAAAGATAAAATATACTGTCAAGGCCTTCTACTGCCAAGTTTACACCTTCACTATTACAGTGAAATGTTTTGTCCAGGAAGTTGTCTAAAAGGGTTTACATTTGTTGTTTCCTATTTGTTTTTTGTTAGGTTTCTAAACTACTTTCCTGCCATCTATAGCATTTCTTAATATTGTGCATTTCCTTTGGTTTTGATGCCTCATGATTGAGTATTACTCTGTTCAAGTAGACTGTGATTTTTCTGTGATCTGATAGGTGTGTTAGTGGGCTGACTGTGAACGCTCTGAGAGACTCTGGTTTGAGATCAATGATAAAGTAATCTACAGTACTACTGCCAAGGGATGAGCTGTAAGTGTATCTACCATAGGAGTCTCCTCAAAGCCTAACCTTGACTATGTACAGACCCAGCATGCAACAGAGCTGCAGGAGTCGCTATTTCTACGTTTTTCTATTTTTCTCACCTCTCATACCCTTTCCATCCCCTCTCTCTCCCTTCACCTCTCTCTCCTTCTCCCTACCTTTCCCTCGGGGAGAACAGTCTGGTAGAGAGAGTGTAGCATGGAGAATCAGTGGATTTCAGACGGTTTCCTGTCTCATTATTGACCTGTTCTAACATGGTGGTCACTGCTATTTACACTGAACAAAAATATAAATGCAACATGTAAAGTGTTTGTCCCCTATTTCATGAGCTGAAATAAAAGTTCCCAGAAACATTTTGTTTACCTCCCTGTTAGCGAGGATTTTTACTTTCCCAAAATAATCCATCCACCTGCGGCATATCAAGAAACAGATTTGTTTTTAATGTAACCTTTATTTAACTAGGCAAGTCAGTTAAGAACAAATTCTTATTTACAATGACAGCCTACACCAGCCAAACACAGACGACGCTGGGCCAATTGTGCCCTGCTCGGACTCCCAATCTTGGACGGTTGTGATACAGAATGGAATCGAACCAGGGTGTCTATAGTGACACCTCAAACACTGAGATGCAGTGCCTTAGATCGCAGCGCCACTCAAGAGCCAGAGTACCCCTGTGCTGGGGACAATAAAAAGCCCCTCTAAAATGTGCAGTTTTGTCACACAACACAATGCCACAGATGTCTCAAGTTTTGACAAAACATGCAAATGGCAAGCTGACTGCAGGAATGTCCACCAGAGCTGTTGTTAGAGGATTGACTATTCTTTCCTTTACCATAAGCCACGTATAGTGTCGTTTTAGATCATTTGGCAGTCCGTCCAACCAGCCTCACAACCACAGACCATGTGCAACCACACCAGCCCAGGACCTCCACATCCGGCTTCTTCACCTGCGGAATTGTCTGAGAACACTCAACCGGACAGCTGATGAAACTGTGGGATTGTCTGAGAACACTCAACCGGACAGCTGATGAAACTGTGGGATTGTCTGAGAACACTCAACCGGACAGCTGATGAAACTGTGGGATTGTCTGAGAACACTCAACCGGACAGCTGATGAAACTGTGGAATTGTCTGAGAACACTCAACCGGACAGCTGATGAAACTGTGGCTTTGCACAAATATTTGCACAAACTGTCATAAACCCTCACCAGGGTTTTGACCTGACTGTAGTTTGGCATCGTACCTAACTTCAGTGGGCAAATGCTCACCTTCAATAGCCACTGGCATGCTGGAGAAATGTGCTCTTCTTGGATGAATTCTGGTTTCATCTGTACCGGGCAGATGGCAGATAGTGTGTATTTTGTCCTATGGGCAAGGGATTTGCTGATGTCAACGTTGTGAACAGAGTGCCCCATGGTGGCGGTGGTATGGGGAGGCATAAGCTACAGACAACGAACACAATTGCATTTTATCAATGGCAATTTGAATGCACAGAGATTCCGTAATGAGATCCTGAGGCCATTCATCCGCCACCATCACCTCATGTTGAACATGATAATATACGGCCCCATGTCACAAGGGTCTGTACACAATTCCTACAAGCTGAAAATATCCCAATTCTTCCATGGTCTGCATACTCACCAGACATGTCACCCATTGACCATGTTTGGGATGCTCTGGATCGATGTGTACAACAGCGTGTTCCAGTTCCCACCAATATCCATTAACTTCGCAAAGCCATTAAAGAGGAGTGGGACAACATTTTACAGGCCACAATCAACAGCCAGATCAACTCTATGCAAAGGAGATGTGTCGAGCTGCATGAGTTAAATGGTGGTCACACCAGATCTCTGTATATTTTGCTGACAGACATCACTGGGTATAGTAAGTTGTACATTAACACCGGGTAAAGCTGAGAAAATTAGGGGGGGTGACAAAAAAATTCACCAGCGAGATGGAACTCTATTCTGAGTATGAACAAAAACCAGAGGGAAACAAGGGGAAGGGGTAGCGAGGAGGAGTGGGGATGAGTCTTGAGAGGCACAGGGGTCTACTGGGGAGGGGGTTAGGTGGAAATCAAAGAGGTTAGAGATGATTTATCCTGTGTAAGGTCTCCAAATCCTCTGAGGAGCATTGAACAGCCCTTCAAAAATAAATATCAGCAGCTATTATAGCCAGTCAGTGCCAGTCATCAGGCCTGCATGTGAAGTAAAATCAATTTATTTAATATCTGCGACGCAAGGGAATGCAGGGGCTGAGCGGAGAGCAGGCCCCCACAGCCCACTTAAATGCTGCTGCACTTCTCATCATAGAGCAGAGGCTCCAATAGGACTCAATGTGTTGCAACAACGTAATGGCCGCTCTTCTGTTTTCCTAGAGTAAGGATGTGATTGAGCATTAATATTAATTTCCCAGCATCTTTGTTTGGTGCCGCTATAAGGTAATCAGTCAATTTAATTCATTAGGCCCTAATCTATGGATTTCACATGACTGGGAATACAGATATGCATCTGTTGTTCACAGATACGATAGGCCTCACAATGGTCATCAGGATCTCATCACGGTATTTCCGTGTTCACAATGCTGACATCAGCAAACCGCTCACCACACAACGCCATACACATGGTCTGCGGTTGTGAGGCCGGCAGTACAAACTGCCAAATTCACTAAAACGCTTATGGTAGAGAAATGAACATTCCTGCAGTCAGCTTGCCAATTGCACGCTCTGTCAAAACTTGAGAGATCTGTGGCATTGTGTTGTGTGACAAAACTGCATATTTTAGAGCAGCCTTTTATTGTCCCCAGCATAAGGTGCACCTGTGTAATGATCATGTGTAATCATCAGTTTATTGATATGCCACAACTGACAGGTGGATGGATTATCTTGGCAAAGGAGAAACGCTCACTAACAGGGATGTAAACAAATTTGTGCACAAAATTTGAGAGAAATAAGCTTTTTGTGTGTATGGAACATTTCTGGGATATTTTATGTCTGCTCATGAAACATGGGACCAACACTTTACATGTTGCTGTTCAGTGTACATGATTTTTACCTAAATAACTACCTTGATGTTTAATTCCATGCTGAAATGTGTCTGATTTGCTTACTAGTAACATGATTGATATTGACATTTCAATATTCATTGTTGTTTGACTGTTGTATTACTTACCTGATCCTCCTTGATATTTCATTCTGAATAAAAAATGAAACATAACACTTGGTGTAAATCTTCTTAGTACGCATTCCCCATCACATGTACCTTAAAATTATATGGTGAAAGTCATTTTCATTAATGCTATTGAAATTGTGAAATGATTTCAATGTCTCGAGTGCCGTTTAACGTTTTATGAAATTGAGCACATTGATAGATATTAAGTCAACTTGGAATAAGCCCATAATTGAAACTGTCCAGCCTATCACATCAAATCAATTTCACTAAATTGATCTTATTTTTGTTTGCTGTCACAATTTACCATAAGGTGTAAGAAATTACCATTAAAAACACTTTTTGTATTTTATTTTTTATTGAATTTCAAAACATACAATCTACCTGCAGTGAAGCCGCTCAACATTTACAATAAATTCAGTCATCTAGCAGACATCCAGAGTGACCCACAGGAGCAACCAGGGTCAAGAGCCCTACCCTAGGGCACATTGACAGATCTCCTACCAAGTCGAATCGGTTACCCAAACTAACGACCTCTCAGCCACCGGCCCATGCTCCCAACCGCCAGGCCACCAACCATCTAAGAGCCCCCCTCCCCCACAGTTCCCCCTGAGAGTTCCCCCTCAACCATCCAAGACACTCACAGTCACCCCTGAAAAACCACCCACCCGATGCGCCATGCAAAAAATAAAAAACAACAGAAAACAACAATGCAAAAACAAAAGACATCAAGGACAACAAAACAGCAAGGCGTGTGTGTGCGTGTGTGCACATGTGTGCTTTTGAATGTGAGTGTGTGTATGCATGTGTACATGCGTACAAGTGCTTGAGTGGCATCAGCCTCAGGCTAACAGTTCCTTGGTAGTGTAATTTAAACTTCTATTTGTTTTGTTAGTTTTGTACTTTTATCTTGGACCGTCATTCTACCCCCCGCCCAGCAACTTCACTCCTACTTGTATCCAGTTCCACTCAGCCCATACTTTTTACTATTACTTGAGAAGTTTCTTAAGAGGGCTACTTTTATTATTACTTCAGTAAATTACAATCTCAGCAACAGATTTTCAGTAATCTACCCACCTCTGCCCAAAACAACCACTATCAGCATGGCTACAACAGTGGCTACCAAAGTTGAGGACTGTTGGACATTCTTATCATTGGTACACGTAACAAGTTAATTGAAAACATTTTTTTTTTTTTATAACCAGTGGTCCTTGCGGTGGTCCTTGCGGTGAGGGGTCCTGCGGGTATACGGTAGAGGGGGTCAGTCCCAAATGGCCAGTCTGGCCCAGGTCCTGTGATCTGTCCTCCCCGTAATGAGATTAAGTGAGTAATTAGAAGCTCGTGGACAGGATGGAGAGCCCGGTCCCCCAGTGGCCTGGTGCATGGTCCATCCCTGGTGTCATCATCTCCCCAGAACAGGATGTCTAATTAAGATCTCACCCTGGGTATGACTCTGGAGAGAGGTAAGGAGGTGTGGTCCATAAAGGACAAAGGAGAAATAGATAGCTTTTGCCTGTATATGTAGCAACTAGTTGAGTTTGCTAAGGCAGCTACAGTACATTCGGAAAGTATTCAGACCCCTTGACTTTTTCCACATTTTGTTACGTTACAGCCTTATTCTAAAATTGAATTAATTAATTGTTTTGCTCATCAATCTATGTTTGCAAAGTTGTTTTTTTTAAACCTGTAAATACCTTATTTACATAAGTATTTAGACCCTTTGATGTGAGACTTGAAGATGAGCTCAGGTGCATCCTGTTTCTATTGACAACTTGATTGGAGTCCACCTGTGGTAAATCCAATTGATTGGACATGATTTGGAAAGGCGCACACCTGTCTATATGTGGTCCAATAGTTACCAGTGCATGTCAGAGTAAAAACCAAGCCATGAGGTTGAAGGATTTGTCCGTAGAGCTCTGAGACAGGATTGTGTTGAGGCACAGATACTGAGGAAGGGTACCAATACATTTCTGCAGCATTGAAGGTGACCAAGAACCCGATGGTCACTCTGCTCCAGAGTTCCTCTGTGGAGATGGTTGTCCATCTGGAAGTTTCTCCCATTTCTGCAGCACTCCACCAATCAGGCCTTTATGATAGAGTGGCCAAACAGAAGCTACGCCATAATGACAAAGGAACAGGAATGGACCTTCCCCAAACTGTTGCCACAAAGATTGTCTAGAATGTTCTTGTGCTGACCTTGCTTCCAGAGGCAGTTTGGAACTTGGTAGTGAGTGTTGCATCCGAGGACAGATCGGGGTCCCGTTCTGTGAGCTTGTGTGGCCTACCACTTCACGGTTGAGCCGTTGTTACTCCTAGACATTTCCACTTCACAATGATAGCACTTACAGTTGACCGGGGCACTTACAGTTGAACAGTAATTTGACGAACTGACTTTTTGGAAAGGTGGCATCCTATGACGGTGCCAAGTTGAAAGTCACTGAGCTCTTCAGTAAGGCCATTCTACTGCCAATGTTTGTCTATGGAGAATGCATGGCTGTTATATACCTGTCAGCAATGGGTGTGGCTGAACTAGCCGAATCAACTAATTTGAAGGGGTGTCCACATGATGTATCTACCTCAATTACCTTGTAACCCTGCACATCGACTTTGTACTAGTGCCCTGTGTATAGAGCCAAGTTATCGCTACTCACTGTAGGCTATTCCTTGTGTTCTTATTTTTATATTATTTCTCATTTTATTCTCTCTGCATTGTCGGCATGGTAAGTGTTTCACTGTTATTCTATACCCGTTGTTTACGAAGCATGTGACAAGTAACATTTGATTTGAAAAAGACAGCTGAGTGTCATTGTTAATGCGAACACACACCACCACAATGGCAAAATCAATGGGCCTTTAAGGGGCATCAATCTTGACAGCACAAGACCCCTGCTTGTCTCCAGCACTGACTGGTCGGGGGTTTAGGGGGGGGTAAGGGGCTAGAATGCTAGGGAGGCCAGGCGGCTAGGGGCCAGAGGCTAGAGGGGCCAGGGGGCTAGAAGGGCCAGGGCCATAGGGGGATAAGAAGTAGGCTAGGAGGGATAGAGAGACCAGGGGAGCAAGGGGGCGATGGGGAGCTAGGTGGTCCAAGGGGCCAGAGGTGCCGGGGGATAGGGGGATAAGTAGGCTAGAAGGGATAGAGAGACCAGGGGAGCCAGGGGGCGATGAGGAGCTAGGTGGTCCAGGGGGCCAGAGGTGCCGGGGGATAGGGGGATAAGTAGGCTAGGGGGGATAGAGAGACCAGGGGAGCCAGGGGGCGATGGGGAGCTAGGTGGTCCAGGGGGCCAGAGGTGCCGGGGGATAGGGGGATAAGTAGGCTAGGGGGGATAGAGAGACCAGGGGAGCCAGGGGGCGATGAGGAGCTAGGTGGTCCAGGGGGCTAGAGGGGGCTAGGGACAAATAGTTGGGAGATGAGCATGCCCAGTTATCTCTTTTGGCCTTTTCTCGATCAATCTCTAGTATTTAGGCTGTCCTTTTGAACATTGTGTCATTTGACAGGCGGCCAAGTTGCCCGCTGTCCTAATCTATCCTAACCCAAAACAGACAGCGGTTTCTAGGTAAAGCTGATGCAGAAGTGGGACATGGGAAGGATTGGCTTCCTGCTCTCATTTTCTTTGTTTTGCCTTGCCTCTCGCTGTCTCTCCCTCTCTCACTCTGTCTGCCTCCCTCTCTCACTCTGTCTGCCTCCCTCTCTCACTCTGTCTGCCTCCCTCTCTCACTCTGTCTGCCTCCCTCTCTCTCTCTCTCTGTTTCCCTCTCTCGGGCTCTCTCTCTGTCTGCCTCTCTCTCTTTCTGTCTGCCTCTCTCTCTCTCTCTCTCTCTCTCTCTCTCTCTCTTTGTCAGCCTCTCTCTCTCTCTCTCTCTATCTTTGTCTGCCTCTCTCTCTCTCTGTCTGCCTCTCTGTCTTTGTCTGCCTCTCTCTCTCTCTCTCTCTCTCTCTCTCTCCCTCCTTGTCTGCCTTTCTCCCTCTCTCTGTCTGCCTCTCTCTCTCTCTCTCTCTCTCTCTCTCTCCCTCCTTGTCTGCCTCTCTCCCTCTCTCTGTCTGCCTCTCTCTCTCCTTCTGTCTCTCACTAACTGAGGCATGGAGAACCTCTCCCTCTCACAAGGCTCTTCAGAATAGAGCACCATAGCACTCGTGTCATCACACACTGTCACTACACACTGTCACACAGTATGAACACACCCCCCCACCCCAAAAAACTTAGAGGATGTTCCTTCCCTTCATCACATTAACATCTATGCAGATCCATGGAGAGTAAGGAAAGACCAGAGAGATCAAAGACAACAAAATTAAGGCCAAGTGAATGAGGATCTTGGCAAGGGCCCTGTGAATTTTATTTATTGTTTGGCAAGCTATTCATGCTCCCACCCTCCTCCGCCTCCCCCTATACTCGCTTGTCTAGAACATACACCTCCGTTTAAGCAAACAGATTGTGTGTGTGGAGTTGTGTGTGTGTGTGTGTGTGGGGGGGGGGGGGCTCTACTGTAGGGCTCTAATCACTTTTTAATTCACAGTAGTATGATAATGTGCTTGGCTTTAGGGAGGCCAGGGTTAGACAGATAGGCAGACAGACAGGCAAGCAGCAGAAGCCACTAGCTGCCTTCAGTCCCCTGCAAAATCAACCACCGTCTCCTTAATTAAAATGAATACGCAGAGCATCAATTAGATAAACACAGGCAACAGATAGAGAGAGAGAGACTGTGAAAGAAAGGGAGAGAAAGAGAGATTGAAAGAAAAAGCGCAAGAGAGGAAAAGAGAGAAAAATAGACACAAAATGAGAGAGAGAAAAAAGAGAGCAAAATAGAGAGAGCATAAACAAGAAACAGAATGAGAGATAAAAAAAGGATGTCAGAAAATAAGACAAATACCTCCACGGCTCTCACTGTCAGCCGGCTTCACCTGGATGGGGCGAGTCATCTGGAGAAAAAACAATAGAGACAGAGAGGTTAGTCCTGGTGTGTGGAACTGTCGTCACCACAACAATGTAACAAGCTTGAAGTGTCATGGCCCTCTCCCACACAAACAGCTGTTCCCTGATACTGATCAAAGTGCCATGGCGTATGGTGGGCACCAAGAGGGATGCAAGTTGGGTTGACACTCAGTGCTACTCACTGGAGAAAAACAAGTCCCGCACGTCTCATATTCACACGATCAGACAATCCGAATGGCCTGAATGGTGCACGCTGTCGGAGGGTATGTATGTGTGTGTGGAAGCGCACACCTATGCGTGCGTGTGTGTGTGTGTGTGTGCATGACTAAGAGGCAGGCCAAGTGGATCCAGACACAGAGGAGCGAGATCAATGCAGGCCTATTGATCCACAAACCCTGAGCTGAGGAGAGTGCCTGGCTGGGAAGGACTTTCTGGTTAGGAGGCTCATAGTAATCCACTAGAACCTGATAAGAATGGTATTTTTTGGATTAGATGCTTCTGTCATCACAGCCTTTATGTCACGCTTTTCCCCTGACTTTCTCCCTCCTTTTTCAATATTATTTTTCAAGCTAAACAGCTTTACCAACTTATTTGTTCCCCTGCAAACTTTCTAGAACATTCCCTGAATTACTGAGTGTTTGTTAAATTACCAGCTACATGCACCTACCGTAGTTTGCAAACAAATCAAATCCAATGATGATACGAATTAATCCTTTCTATCACAAAAACACATACACCCACACAGGTACACACAGGTACACACAGGTACACACAGGTACACACAGGTACACACAGGTACACACAGGTACACACAGGTACACACAAAGGCACACACAGGTACACACAGGTACACACAGGTACACACAAAGGCACACACAGGTACACACAGGTACACACAGGTACACACAGGTACACACAAAGGCACACACAGGTACACACAGGCACACACAGGTACACACAAAGGCACACACAGGTACACACAGGTACACACAGGTACACACAGGTACACACAAAGGCACACACAGGTACACACAGGTACACACAGGTACACACAGGTACACACAGGTACACACAGGTACACACAGGTACACACAAAGGCACACACAGGTACACACAGGTACACACAGGTACACACAGGTACACACAGGTACACACAAAGGCACACACAGGTACACACAGGTACACACAGGTACACACAGGTACACACAAAGGCACACACAGGTACACACAGGTACACACAGGTACACACAGGTACACACAGGTACACACAAAGGCACACACAGGTACACACAGGTACACACAGGTACACACAGGTACACACAAAGGCACACACAGGTACACACAGGTACACACAGGTACACACAGGTACACACAGGTACACACAGGTACACACAGGTACACACAAAGGCACACACAGGTACACACAGGTACACACAGGTACACACAGGTACACACAGGTACACACAAAGGCACACACAGGTACACACAGGTACACACAGGTACACACAGGTACACACAAAGGCACACACAGGTACACACAGGTACACACAGGTACACACAGGCACACACAGGTACACACAGGTACACACAGGTACACACAGGTACACACAGGTACACACAGGTACACACAGGTACACACAAAGGCACACACAGGTACACACAGGTACACACAGGTACACACAGGTACACACAAAGGCACACACAGGTACACACAGGTACACACAGGTACACACAGGCACACACAGGTACACACAGGTACACACAGGTACACACAGGTACACACAGGTACACACAGGTACACACAGGTACACACAGGTACACACAGGTACACACAAAGGCACACACAGGTACACACAGGTACACACAGGTACACACAGGTACACACAGGTACACACAGGTACACACAGGTACACATACATTTAAAAAGTAGTTTATGTTCAAAGAGCAGGAGACAAAAACAAATGGCCCTGAATAGTTTTCCCTTTACTCCCCCCTTCTCCCCCCTCATCCTCCAGTGTTTCAGTCCAAATGAAACCCTTTGTCGATCTAAACCAATTGTTTTAATAATAACGCAGCAGGACGATTCTTTTTATGAAAAAGATGCCAAGATCTGCATCGATTTGTGACAAGATTACCCAAATATGCAAAGCAATCTCCCTCCCTTCACGTCCCTCTCAGCCATCTGTAACCTGGAATGAAGCACCTTTGTATTGCTCCACAACATGGCTTCCCTCCCAATTCCAAGTCAATTCACCAGATTTTTCACTTTCTCACTGATCATTTTTTTTTCTACTGTCCAATTCCCAGGCCGACAAAAGGTCCGATTTAAAGACAGGGCAGTGCTATAAAAGCATGACTTGTTCAAGGAGAAACACCATCATCGGATTTTAAAACATCTCAATAATATTAAGCTGATATATGAGGGAAAGGCCTGGGCCACATGCATTAAGTGCTAAACGTATCTATTTTCACCTTGAGGAACGAAGCAACCTTGCACAATGGAATTATTCCATAAATTTACCCATCGTAAATAATAAATAGCTGGGGCTAAGTCTTTTGAAGGTTTTGGACCATGCTAACGCTAACCCATTTACTCAATATGAACACTGCCTTTCCCTGTAGGATCCCTGTGAGCCAAGATGACCTCACCTTAATGTTGCGGTTACACTACAAAAGGGTCTGCCTCAGGGCCGCAGGCGGGGGAACTTCCCCTTGAGTACACAAGGTGCAATTTCGAAGCGCACCCCCATCTTCATCGACCTGCAGTGGAGCAGGTTGAGAGCTTCAAGTTCCTCGGTGTCCAAATCACTAAGGACTTAAAATGGTCCACACTCATGCAAATAGTCGTGAAGAAGGTGCGACAGCATCTCTTCCCCCTCAGGAGGCTGACAAAATGTGGCTTGGTCCCACAATTCCTCACTAAGTTATATAGCTGCACCATTGAGAGCATCTTGATTGGCTGCATCACTGCTTGGTATGGCGACTGCACCACCCTTGATCGCATGGAGCTATGGAGGGTGGTGCGGACAGCCCACTACATCACTGGGGCCAAGCTCCCTGCCATCCAGGACCTCTATTTTAGGCAGTGTGAAAGGAATGCCCATAAAATTGGTAAAGACTCCAGCCACCCAAGCCATAGACTGTTCTCTCTGCTTCCGCAAGTCAAGTGGTACTGGAGCAACAAGTCTGACATCAACAGGCTCCTGAACAGCTTCTATCCAAAGCCATAAGACTGCTAAATAGCTAACAAAATGGCTACACAGACTATCTGCATTGACCCTTCTATTTTATTTCTACTTTTGTCTCTATACACACTCACACACTCTATGCACATTCTACACACTCACTCACACAGACTCACACTCCAACACACACACACACTTCATTTGATCACACACACAACACGCATACGCATTCAGACTCTACATGCAGGCACACACACTTACATAAAATCATCAGATACGCTGCTGGTAGTCGGTTTATCACATATCCCAATGCCTGGTCACCTTACCTTTATACATACAGTATCTAACCCTACCACTCCAGTATCCCTGCACATTGTAAGTAGGGTAATGGATCTAATCCTGGAACTGACCCTGTATATATATAGCTTACTTACTTTCTTGTGTTTTTCTTATTTTTTATTTCAATTTCTTGTGTTTTTCTTCTACATTAATTGTTTGTAGCACTACTAATATTGATTACTGCATTGTTGGGAAAGAGTAAGCAAGAAAGACATTTCACCGTACTTGTGCCCATGACAATAAAAACTTCAAACATGAAACTTGGCATAAGCCATGGCAAAATGTGTAGAATTGCAGGAAATTTGCTTTAAAACTGCAACAAAAAAAGTTCTGTAAAGCAAATGTATTTGTTCACCTTTTCTTAATGAAATACGTTTTTCTGCTAACAGATTTATGTATGTGTACCATTATAGTTTTTAATACCGGTGCTGAGTTCATGTGTTTTGGCAAAATGTTAAAGCTAATAGGCTATGTTTTTGTAGATCGACTGTGGTGAATGATCTACAGCAACCAGTGTGATTGATATTGGCCGGGGTCATTTTTGCTTGTTTTTTTCTGTTCTCCAAACAGCCTTTTTTAAAATTGTATAGAAATACACTAAATAAGTTTGAACTTTCTTAAAATGTCTTGTACTCAATGCACTAAAACATCCCACATTCAAAAGATCCTGATGGATTGAATATCTTACTGTGAAAAATATCCCGAAGACAAATTCAATGTTCACTGATAACTTTGGCACCTTCACAATGGCAAACTCAAATGCCAAGTACAACCAAGATGGAGAATCGTTGTGCTTTGAAATTTGTGGCAAGATTTTTTTTTTAAATGGATGTTTCTACACTACTATGTATCATGGAAGTCATTTTCACTATATACAGTGCCTTCGGAAAGCATTCAAACCCCTTGACTTTTTCCACATTTTGTTACAGCCTTATTAAAAAATATATTTAAAAAAAGTTATCATCAATCTACACATAATACCCATTCATGACAATGCAAAAACAGGTTTTTAGAAATGTTTGCAAATGTATATAAAATCAGAAACTGAAATATCACATTTACATAAGTATTCGGGCCCTTTACTCAGTACTTTGTTGAAGCACCTTTGGAAGCAATTAGAGCGTCGATGCTTCTTGGGTATGACGCTACAAGCTTGGCACACCTGTATTTGGGGAGTTTCTCCCATTCTTCTCTGCAGATCCTCTCAAGCTCTGTCAGGTTGGATGGGGAGTGTTGCTTCATAGCTATTTTCAGGTCTCTCCTGAAGTCCAATCGGGTTCATGTCCGGGCTCAGGCTGGGCCACTCAAGGACATTCAGCGACTTGTCCCGAAGCCACTCCTGCGTTGTCTTGGCTGTGTATTGTCCTGTTAGAAGGTGAACCAACGCCCCACGTTTGAGGTGCTGAGAGCTCTGGAGCAGGTTTTGATCAAGGATCTCTCTGTACTTTGCTCCGTTCATCTTTGCCTCGATCCTGACTAGTGTTTCAGTCCCTGCCTTTTGTCAAACTCCAAGCGGGCTGAAATATGCTTTTTACTGAGGAGTAGCTTCCATCTGGCCACTCTACCATAAAGGCCTGATTGGTGGAGTGCTGCAGAGATGGTGTCCTTCTAGAAGGTTCTCCCATCTCCACAGAGGAACTCTAGAGCTCTGTCAGAGTGACCATTGGGTTCTTGGTCATCTCCCTGACCAAGGCCCTTCTCCCCCGATTGCTCAGTTTTGCCGGGCGGTCAGCTTTAGGAAGACTCTTGGTGGTTCCAAACTTCTTCAATTTAGGCCTCTGTGTTCTTGGAACCTTCAATGCTGCAGAACATTTTGGGTACCCTTCCCCAGATCTGTGCCTTGATACAATCCTGTCTCTGAGCTCTACGGACAATTCCTTCAACCTCATGGCTTGGTTTTTATACATTGACATGCACTGTCAACTGTGAGACCTTATATTGACAAATGTGGGCCTTTCCAAATCATGTCCAATCAATTGAATTTACCACAGGTGGACTCCAATCAAGTTGTAGAAACATCTCAAGGATGATCAATGGAAACAGGAAATGATTTCTAAAAACCTGTTTTCGTTTTGTCAATATGGGGTATTATGTGTAGATTGCTGAGAAAAAAAGTATATTTAATCCATTTTAGAATAAGGCTGTAAAGTAACAAAATGTGGGAAAAGTAGTGTTCTGAATACTTTCCGAAGGCACTGTACTCTAGCTTGCAGACACAGAGGTCTTCTCCACAGGGTTTCTGAGAGTGGGATGTATTATCTCTCTCTCTATGACCAGCTACAGTTCAGGCAGTAGCATGTTGGCTTAATTGCCCATTTATTTGTCCGTCAGGATGCTCTCGATGGTGCAGCTGTAGACCTTTTGAGGATTTGAGGACCCATGCCAAATCTTTTCAGTCTCCTGAGGGGGAATAGGTTTTGTCGTGCCCTCTTCATGACTGTCTTGGTGTCCTTGGACCATGTTTGTTGGTGTGTGGACACCAAGGAACTTGAAGCTCTCAACCTGCTCCACTACATCCCTGTCGATGAAAATGGGGGTGTTCCTGTTGTCCACAATCATCTGTTTATAGAGAAGGGGATGACTGGTTGAAAGACATTGATAATACGAAGATTGTGGGAGCTGTACTGTTAGATTTCAGTGCAGCTTTTGATATTATTGACCATTATTGTTGAGAAACTTATGTCTTGTGGCTTTTCAACCTCTGCCATATTATGGATTCACGGAAGCTTCTCTAATGTCAAACATGTAAAGTGTGGTGTACCGCAGGTTAGCTCTCTAGGCTAGCTTAGCTCTCTCTCTCTTTTTTTTACCAATGACCTGCTACTGGCATTAAACAAAGCATGTGTGTCCATGTATGCTGATGAGTCAACCATATACGCATCATCAATAACAGCTAATTAATTCTCTGAAACCCTTAACAAAGAGTTGCAGTCAATTTTGGAATGGGTGGCCAGTAATAAACTGGTCCTGAACATATCTAAAACTAAGAGAATTGTATTTGGTACAAATCATTCCCTAAGATCTAGACCTAAGCTGAATCTGGTAATGAATGGCATGACTGTTGAACAAGTTGAGAAGACCAAATTACTTGGTGTTACCTTATAGATTCAATGGTTGTTTTTGCCCCTTTGTGAGTGTGTGCTTGAAGCCCTCTATACACACTTGACAGCAAAGCAACCAAGCAGATGGAATGGGTTAACTATGGATCCTCAGCAAATAACAACCTATGTTCTAATTGGGATGCTTTTCATTCCTCCATTCACTGAGCTGAGGACAAGAATGGGTGGCTGGGGAGAGAGGCAGGGAGGAAGGCAGGGGAAACAAAGGAACGGGAGAGAGGGAGAGCTGCCTGCAACTCCATGATAAGATTGCTTTGCAGTTGAGTGGCATTTCTCCAGCCCTGACTCCACCCTATTGCTTCTCCCATTCGGACGCATTCTGATAAACTCCAATGCAGAGCTGCATAATATAGTACACAGACCGTATACTAACGCTACTGCTATTCCTGTGCTGGCCAATCTATTGTTTGCCTTTGGTCGCGCATCAATTATAAATGGCATTGACAATGACAAGGTGTTGAAATGCTAAACTGATATTGACTGTGAAATCTATCGTTCAAGGAAATGAATATCACCCCAATATCACCGTTCTTTGTTTGAAGCTTTAAGGTTCATTACCTTGTGAGAATATTACCTTTTTTGAGTCAAGTTTATGCACCCGGAGTCCTTGACACCTTTTTGTGCTGTATATATCCAGAGATTGAGAGTCCAGGGGCCTCGGCAGGATAGGGAACCCAGGCTCAGTGGGCTCTGTGTGGGTTTACCAGACCTCTCCCTGCCCCCGACGGCCTGCCTCAGTGCTGGAGGTTCCCATCCACCACTACAACACCACCCCTCACACACCCTCTCTAATCCCCATGCTATATTATCATTATAATGTTGTTATTTAACCAGGCCTGTCGTTAGTAAGATCTAAAGTCAACTGATGACGCTTCGTTAATTGTGACTGGTGACTTGGGGGAATGTATATAGCAGGAAAGAGTGGACAAAGTGGTCTCTCTCTCTGGCTGGATGGGAGCTAGGCAAGTCATGCTGCATTACTGGAGTCGATTTAAAGACTTGGTACATCCTAAATACCGTAGGCCTATTGTTATGAAAAATGTCTGACTCACATTTACTATTTAACAGACTATTCTGAGATTATTAATTAAATATTACCATGCCATCAAAGTACAGTTTCCTGTGTTATATTCCTATCAGGATAATAAACAGCCTCTGACTGCAGTGATAATTAATATTCCCAGTTATTGATGTGAACGTGTGCTGAGTGGTGATACGGAACCCCAGCCCTGAACATACATCTACAGTACAGAGGGGGAGAGAAATACATAGAGAGAGATGGGGGAAGAGAGAGAGAGAGAGAGAGAGAGAGAGAGAGAGAGAGAGAGAGAGAGAGAGAGAGAGAGAGAGAGAGATGGGGGAAGGAGAGAGAGAGAGAGAGAGAGAGAGAGAGAGGGGGGGGGAGAGCGAGAGAGAGAGAGAGAGAGATGGGGAAGAGAGAGAGAGAGAGAGAGAGAGAGAGGGAGATGGGGGAAGGAGAGATAGAGAGAGAGATGGGGAAGAGAGAGAGAGAGTGAGAGAGAGAGAGAGAGAGAGATGGGGGAAGGAGAGAGAGAGGGGGAGAGAGAGAGAGAGAGAGAGCGAGAGAGAGAGGGGGGAGAGAGGGAGAGAGAGAGAGAGAGAGAGATGGGGGAAGGAGAGAGATAGAGATGGGGGGAAAGAGAGAGAGAGATGGGGGAAAGGGAGAGAGAGAGAGAGAGAGAGAGACAGAGAGAGAGAGATGGGGGAAGAGAGAGAGAGAGGGATGGAAGGAAGAGAGAGAGTGAGATGAGGCGGAAGAGAGAGAGTGAGATGGGGGGAAGAGAGAGAGAGATGGGGGGAAGAGGGAGAACGAGAGAGATGGGGAAGAGAGAGAAAGAGAGAGATGGGGGAAGAGAGAGAACGAGAGAGATGGGGAAGAGAGAGAAAGAGAGAGATGGGGGAAGAGAGAGAACGAGAGAGATGGGGAAGAGAGATAGAATAAGAGATATGGTCGAAGAGAGAGAATGAGAGAGATGGGGGAAGAGAGAGAGAGAGATGGGGGAAGAGAGCAAAGGAGAGAGATGGGGAAGAGAGAGAGAAGGAGATGGGGAAGAGAGAGAATGAGAGAGATGGGGAAGAGAGAGAGAATGAGAGAGATGGGGGAAGAGAGAGAACGGGAGCGAGAGAGAGAGAGATGGGGAAAGAGAGAGAGAGAGAGAGAGAGAGAGAGAGAGAGATGGGGGAAGAGAGAGAACGAGAGATGGGGGAAGTGAGAGAGAGCTGGGGGGAAGAGAGAGAGAATGAGAGAGATGGGGGAGAGAGAGAGAGAGCGAGAGAGAGAGAGAGAGAGAGAGAGAGGACTCATGGAACTGCAGACGGACCAATAAATTACATGCTACTAAACCACCCTATAGATGGACTGCAAACAGTACAGAAATCTTCCAAAAACAAATTGGTAGTCAAAAAATAAAATCTCTCCTGGGCAAATATTTTGCCTCTCCTACAGCCATGAAGTTGTACATTTGGCCGTTCGGAACTAACTTTATTTTTTATAAATGAGCCTCCTTGGCTAATCTAAAGAAACACAAGAGCAAACCAAAAAGAATAGATCATGAAAAATTGTTTGATAATGATTGCAAATATCTAAGAAAGTCATTGAGAAATATATCTAATCAAAAACACAGAGAACCAGACAACAACAAAATATACGCCTTCAGTATGGGGAATCACTGAAGCAATACAAACACATCCTAAGAACAAAACAGGTACAAAAAAGTACATAGAGCACAAATTCAAATTGGCTATACTCATACTCTTCAACAATATCCTCGCTGCAGGTATTTCCCCTGATATTTGGAACCAAGGCTGGATCACACCAATCTATAAAAATGTATATTAACAGCAACTTGAGGAAAATACTCTGCAGTGTCATAAATAGAAGACGTCTTCATTTCCTTGATGAACACAACGTCCTGAAAAGAAGCCAGATTGAACTTTTCCCAAATTACTGTACAACAGACCATATTTATACCCTCCATACTCTAATTGACTAACAAGTAAACCAAAACAAAGGTAAAATCTACTCATGTTTTGTAGACCTCAAGAAAGCATTAGATTAAATTTGTCACAAAGGTATTTTTTTACAAAGTAATAGAAAGTGTTATTGGAGAGAAAACATATAATGTTACTAAATCAATGTACTCTAAAAACAAATGTGAGGTTAACATTGGCAACAAGCAAACAGACCTCTTCTCTCAGGGACGTGGAGTGAAACAGGGCTGCTCAATAAGTCCAACAATATTTAACATCTACATTAATGAATTGGCAAAAACATTAGAAGCATATGCAGATAACCTGGTGCCTACATCATCTGCAGACCTGGGCTCTAACAGTTAACCTAAAAAAACAAATATAATGTTATTCCAAAAGAGGTCCGGAAATCAGTATCACAAATTCTATTTGGACACAGTTCTATTAGAACACAACTGTCACGACTTCCGCCGAGGTCGGTCCCTCTCCTTGTTCGGGCGGCGTTCGTTGATCAATGTCACCGGTCTTCTGGCCATCGCTGATCCATCTTTCATTTGTCTTGTTTTCCCGCACACCTGGTTTGCATTCCCTCATTACTCGTCTTGCATATAACCCTCTGTTTCCCCCCATGTCTGTGTGTGGAATTGTTACGTGTAAAAGTATGTGTACTCCAGGCTGGTCTGGGTCTAAATATCAACAGCACAGGTAGCTCTCACATGGCTGTGAATGAGAGACAAAGCAAGAAGAGCATTCTATGCCATTAAAAGGAAATTCCAATTAGAATCTGGCTCAAAATGTTCCAATCAGTTGTAGAACCAATTGCTCTACATGGCAGTGAAGTATGGCGTCCACTCTACAGTAATGCATTTACCAAATGGGACAAATATCCAATTGAAATAATGCATGCAGAGTTTTACAAGTGCAAAGAAAAACTCAAAATTACGCATGTAGAGCAGAATTGGGCCAATACCCCCTCCTTATTCTAATAGAAAACAGAGCCAGCACATTTTACAACCACCTAAAAACAAAGCGACCTTAAATTTCATCACAGCCCAACAACGTCAAGAGATGAAACAACAGAAAAGTCCCCTCAGCCAGCTGGTTCTGAGGCTCAGTTCACTAACCCAAACCAATCCCATAGAATCTAAAGACAGCACTCAGATTATCTGGCCCAACCAAATTATGACAAAGCAAAAATAAAAGAATATCACCTATTGGAATTACACCACAAAAAAATGTAAGTAACCTTCAATGGTATTTGGTTCTGAACAGACAGTACATAGTGGCAGATTATCTGACCCCTGTGACCGATAGAAAACAATGACTAAGCCAACAGGAGCCTGCCTGTAGGTGGGGGTGAGACAGGATGAGGGTCCAGTGAGCCATAGAGACCGGTAGTCACAGGCAAACCTGGCTGCCCAGAGAGGACAGGCTGTGATCACTCTGCAGAGCTGTGATAAATGCTCAAAGATAATTTAAAAAATCCTAAAAATGATCATTCAGTTCAAAGAATTTGAAACTATAAAATATGAAGAAAACAATCTAATATTGATTGGGTGAAAAGCCAAAATGTGCAAAGTAATGTCAATAATATTTCCCAATTTGTTTTGTTTTGGCTTTCATACCATGTAATTTGGCTTGTCAGTCATGTTGATACTGGCCTATTACTATTGCTGTAATGTACTATTATTCTCATTAATATTGTTGTTGTAGTTGCTGTTAATGGTAATATAATTTCCACTACTACTACTACTACTATTGATGCCGTATTGCTGTTGGTCCCGCCATTGTTGTTATATTTAGACTTTGACAATGTAAGTAATTTCACTTGTCATGTCAATAAAGTCTACTGAATTCAATTGAAAAAGAGCAAGGGAGAGAGAGAGGGAGAAAGGAGAGAGAGATAGAGGGGGGGGGGGGAGAAAATGACAGAGAGAGAGAGTTGGGGGAGAAAGAGAGAGGGGGTAAAGAGTGAGATAAAGAGAAAGAGAGAGAAGCCCCACCCTCTTCAACATATATATCAACGAATTGGCGCGGGCACTAGAAAAGTCTGCAACACCCGGCCTCCCCCTGCTAGAATCCGAAGTCAAATGTCTGCTGTTTGCCGATGATCTGGTGCTTCTGTCACCAACCAAGGAGGGCCTACAGCAGCACCTAGATCTTATGCACAGATTCTGTCAGACCTGGGCCCTGACAGTAAATCTCAGTAAGACCAAAATAATGGTGTTCCAAAAAAGGTCCAGTCACCAGGACCACAAATACAAATTCCATCTAGACACTGTTGCCCTCGAGCACACAAAAAACTATACATACCTTGGCCTAAACATCAGCGCCACAGGTAACTTCCACAAAGCTGTGAACGATCTGAGAGACAAGGCAAGAAGGGCATTCTATGCCATCAAAAGAAACATACATTTCAACATGCCAATTAGGATTTGGCTAAAAATACTTGAATCAGTCATAGAGCCCATTGCCCTTTATGGTTGTGAGGTCTGGGGTCCGCTCACCAACCAAGACTTCACAAAATGTGACAAACACCAAATTGAGACTCTGCACGCAGATTTCTGCAAAAATATCCTCCGTGTACAACGTAGAACACCAAATAATGCATGCAGAGCAGAATTAGGCTGATACCCACTAATTATCAAAATCCAGAAAAGAGCCGTTAAATTCTACAACCACCCAAAAGGAAGTGATTCACAAACCTTCCATAACAAAGCCATCACCTACAGAGAGATGAACCTGGAGAAGAGTCCCCTAAGCAAGCTGGTCCTGGGGCTCTGTTCACAAACACAAACACACCCTACAGAGCCCCAGGACAACAGCACAATTAGACCCAACCAAATCATGAGAAAACAAAAAGATAATTACTTGACACATTGGAAAGAATTAACAAAAAAACAGAGCAAACTAGAATGCTATTTGGCCCTAAACAGAGAGTACACAGCGGCAGAATACCTGACCACTGTGTCTGACCCAAAATTAAGGAAAGCTTTGACTATGTACAGACTCAGTGAGCATAGCCTTGCTATTGAGAAAGGCCGCCGTAGGCAGACATGGCTCTCAAGAGAAGACAGGCTATGTGCTCACTGCCCACAAAATGAGGTGGAAACTGAGCTGCACTTCCTAACCTCCTGCCCAATGTATGACCATATTAGAGAGACATATTTCCCTCAGATTACACAGATCCACAAAGAATTTGAAAACAAATCCAAATTTGAAAAACTCCCATATCTACTGGGTGAAATTCCACAGTGTGCCATCACAGCAGCAAGATTTGTGACCTGTTGCCACGAGAAAAGGGCAACCAGTGAAGAACACACACCATTGTAAATACAACCCATATTTATGCTTATTTATTTTATCTTGTGTCCTTTAACCATTTGTACATTGTTAAAACACTGTATGTATATATAATATGACATTTGTATTGTCTTGACTGTTTTGAAACCTCTGTATGTGTAATGTTTACTGTTCATTTTTGTTGTTTTTCACTTTATATATTCACTTTGTATGTTGTCTACCTCACTTGCTTTGGCAATGTTAACACATGTTTCCCATGCCAATAAAGCCCTTGAATTGAATTGAGAGAGAGAGATAGAGAGAGAGAAAGATAGATAGAGGGGGGAGAGAGAGAGATAGCGAGAGAGAGAGAGAGGGGGGGGAGCCCGAGAGAGGGAAACAGAGAGAGAGAGGAAGGCAGACAGAGAGAGGGAGAGGGAGAGATGGGGGAAAGAGAGAGAGAGAGAGCGAGAGAGAGAGATAGGGAGAGAGAGAGAGAGAGAGAGAGAGAGAGGGAGAGAGAGAGGCAGACAGAGAGAGGAAGAGAGAGAGGGAGACAGAGAGAGGAAGAGAGGCAGACAGAGAGAGAGCCCGAGAGAGGGAAACAGAGAGAGAGAGGGAGGCAGACAGAGAGAGGGAGCGAGAGAGATGGGGAAAGAGAGAGAGAGAGAGAGCGAGAGAGAGAGAGAGAGCGGGGGGAGAAAGAGAGAGATAAAGAGAGAGAGATTCAGTGAGCATCGCCTTCCTATCGAGAGAGGCCACCATCGGCAGACCTGGCTCTCAAAAGAAGACATGTGTGACCTATGTGCCCACTGCCCACAAAATAAGGTGGAAACTGAGCTGCACTCCTAACCTCCTGCCAACTGCATGACCATATCAGAGAACACATATTTCCCTCATATTACACAGTTCCATCAAAAATGTGAAAACAAATTCAATCTTGATAAACTCATAGACTGTATGTATTAGGTGAAATACCACAGTGTGCCACCACAGCAGCAAGATGTGTGACCTGTTAAAGAAAATAGCAACCAGTTTTACTTTTCCTTTCATACTTCAACTATGTGCACGTTGTTGCAAAATTGCCAACAATATAACATTGACATATCTATACTATTTTAACACTTTTGTGAGTGTAATGTTTACTGTTCATTTCTTATTGTTTATTTCCCTTTCATTTCTTGTCTATTTCACTTGCTTCGGCAATGTATACATGCTTCCCATGCCAACAAATACCTTTGAATTGAATTGAGAGAGAAAGAGAGAGAGAGAGAGAGAGAGAGAGAGAGAGAGAGAGAGAGAGAGAGAAAGTGAAAGTGAGAGAGAAAGTGAGAGAGAAAGTGAGAGAGAGAGAGGGGGAGAGAGAGAGAGAAAAAGAGAGAGAGAGATAGAGGGGGAAGAGAGAGAGAAAAAGAGAGATAGAGGGGGAAGAGAGAGAGTGAGAGAGTGAGAGAGAGAGAGAGAGCGAGAGAGAGAGAGAGAGAGAGAGAGAGAGAGAGAGAGAGCGAGAGAGTAAAAGATAGTAGAAAGAATCAGAGGGAGAGCGTCAGGGTTGTGCATGTTTAGATGCGATTTTACTGGGAGCTCACTTGTTTGTTGGGTCATCTTAAAGACAGAAAATGAACAGCAGGCAGCATAGCAAGAGAAATGAGAGATGGAGATGAGGAGGAAGCTGGCACGATGTGTTTGTGTGCCTGTGTACGTGTTTGTTGTCTCTGTGTGTGCCTCTGTTAGCAACTGTCAGTGTGTCTACAGTATGCATACGTGTGTGAAAATGTGCTTCTAGCACCAGTGTGGTTACCCTGATAAGAGCCTTCAGTGCTTGGGCGATGGCAGCATCCTAAGCCCATGGATTTCTATCAGAGCCAAGCCAACAGGAGCCTGGAGGTGGGGATGAGACAGGATGAGGGTACAAGGGCCAAGGACTCTACCATCACATCCAAGGAGAACATTCCCCTATCTCTGCCATGTAGAAAGAGAATGATGATCATAGTCCAGAATATCTAGAGAAAGAAGACCAGATAGACACTAGGGTAGTTCTGATGGTCTCTGTGCTATTGGATGGGTATTAGGGTTCTTCCCTGTAGCACTTTACTATATATAGGCAGCCATGGTGTGTGTAAGGTTTAGCCTGCCTATCTCATGCATGCACTCCGCAATGACAGTTCTCTCTCACTGGCTTGCATCATCATCTGCAATGCTCCAGTACAGACTACACCCCTACACTAGCCTCTCTCTGATCAAGCCCCTTTTGGACCTGACACCACCCTGGCTAGTGTTTACATGTAATCAGCCCGTTTCAGTACATCTACAGAACGGCTTCCAAATGGGCTCTTCAACCACTAATGCCTAATAGCAGAAGCAGCTGAAGTGTTTGGGTTCATTCTCCCTCCCTGTAAAATGCAGTCAGCTTGCTACTGGTGTAACCCTCATTATGGCCAAACAGGCTAATTCATTTTCCGCACTCATCAAGTTTTCCTGAAGGTGAATGTCAGACATTAAACCCCAAGTCTCCCACAAGGCTTCACTGTCTAAGTGCATGAACCGAACAAAACTTGGCTGTGCTAGAGGAAACGCGTGGATGTCAGGGTAGCTAGTGCCTTATAGTGGTTGTATAGTGGACTAGGTGGTTGTGTGTGGATTTGGTGACAGAGACACTGTCCAATCATGACTGGAAGTAGATAGGATTGAGCTAATGCTTAAATCCAGTCATGCTGAGCCTCCAGTCTCTAGGACATCCAAGAGAGATAAAGAGAAACAGAGAGAGGAGGGAGAGAGAGAGGGGACGAGACCAGAGAACGAGAAAGAGAAAGAGAAAATGTAACAAAGAGGAGAGAGCACTGGAGGGCAGAGAGAGAAGGAGGGAAAAGAGAAGGAACGATTTGGTATTCGTGATTCGTACTCCCCTCCCTGACTTCAGAGCCACACTTGGTTATCAGGGAAAGGGCATCACTCCCAGACATCTTTGGCACTGCTGCTTTATAACACCAAACAGCTATTGACATGGCGCGTTACAGTAATGTGTGGAGCTGTGTGAGTCTCATTGTAAATCTGTGTCAACAAATGCTGGAGCAGCAACCCCGCTCTCTCTTTTCCTTCATCCATCCATCCCTCCCTCCCATTTGCCCACCTATCTAATGCATCTTATCTGCCCAGCCACACTGGAGGTTAAGCCTTTGGTGGTCTCTCTGTGTTCTGATGTGTTTTATGCTCGTGTGCTTTTTGAGGAATTGTTGTTAGGCAATAAGATCAGGATGAGAACAAACAGGGTGACTTCAGCGTGGCGCCCACCATGCCAATCCCAGCATGCCTTCCTTTGTGCAGCGAGTGGTAGCTAGTGGCAACAGGAAGGGAGGTGAATAAGGAAGTGTCAGATCAACTGGACATATCCTATATGATGGACTTAATGGATGTAGAAACCAAAACATTCATGCTTCAAAATGTTATGTTTTTCAACTCTAAAAGTCTAAGCCGTTGGGGTGTGGAGGGTTGTAACATATGGAATTGTTTTCAGATGGTCATACCATGGATCATTTAGCTATTTGATTTAGAATTTTATGACCCCTTTAGGTCTTTAGAACCCTTTAGGCCTTCACTACTTTAGCCCATAGAAATGCATTGAAAAACACATCCATAAATGGCAACAACAACAAAAAGCCAGTCTAACAAATGCATCAGGAATAAGGTTTTGAAGTGTCTGTCCTATATCTAGGAGATTTAAGAAAGCTCACAAAATATGTTTTTTTTTTGACACATATTTAACACCTATTTTTGTTGGCACAAAACTACCTCCATACTTTGTTGGGCGAAACGGGGACCACCATCGTGTTTGTGTTCGTCTCTCCTTTCCATAATAGGGTCATATTAGTCTTTAGCTTAAACAGTTCGGACACTACAGACAGAAGTTGGCACATCAGTGTTACCAACGTCAGACATTTGTGTGGGTTGTAGAGCAAAACGGAGAACACCATTGTGTCTGTGAGAGTCTTCCCTATCCATATTAGTTTGTAGGCCAAACCGTTCAGATGCTACAGAAGCTTTCGTGAGAAGACCACTGTAGCTCGGACACCTTCCACTGCGGATGTGGAAGGCTGACATAGCCAGATGCGTTGGATTGAGACACAGCCAGATGCGTTGGATTGAGACACCGCAAGATGCGTTGGATTGAGACACAGCCAGATGTGTTGGATTGAGACATAGCCAGATGCGTTGGATTGAGACGTAGCCAGATGTGTTGGATTGAGGCATAGCCAGATGCGTTGGATTGAGACGCAGCCAGATGCGTTGGATTGAGACATAGCTAGATGCGTTGGATTGAGACATAGCCAGATGCGTTGGATTGAGACACAGCCAGATGCGTTGGATTGAGACAGCCAGATGCGTTGGATTGAGACATAGCCAGATGCGTTGGATTGAGACACAGCCAGATGCGTTGGATTGAGACACAGCCAGATGCGTTGGATTGAGACAGCCAGATGCGTTGGATTGAGACATAGCCAGATGCGTTGGATTGAGACACAGCCAGATGCGTTGGATTGAGACATAGCCAGATGCGTTGGATTGAGACACAGCCAGATGCGTTGGATTGAGACATAGCCAGATGCGTTGGATTGAGACACAGCCAGATGCGTTGGATTGAGACATAGCCAGATGCGTTGGATTGAGACATAGCCAGATGCGTTGGATTGAGACACAGCCAGATGCGTTGGATTGAGACATAGCCAGATGCGTTGGATTGAGACATAGCCAGATGCGTTGGATTGAGACATAGCCAGATGCGTTGGATTGAGACATAGCTAGATGCGTTGGATTGAGACATAGCTAGATGCGTTGGATTGAGACACAGCCAGATGCGTTGGATTGAGACATAGCCAGATGCGTTGGATTGAGACATAGCCAGATGCGTTGGATTGAGACACAGCCAGATGCGTTGGATTGAGACATAGCCAGATGCGTTGGATTGAGACACAGCCAGATGCGTTGGATTGAGACATAGCCAGATGCGTTGGATTGAGACATAGCCAGATGCGTTGGATTGAGACACAGCCAGATGCGTTGGATTGAGACATAGCCAGATGCGTTGGATTGAGACATAGCCAGATGCGTTGGATTGAGACATAGCCAGATGCGTTGGATTGAGACATAGCCAGATGCGTTGGATTGAGACACAGCCAGATGTGTTGGATTGAGACATAGCTAGATGCGTTGGATTGAGACACAGCCAGATGCGTTGGATTGAGACACAGCCAGATGCGTTGGATTGAGACATAGCCAGATGCGTTGGATTGAGACACAGCCAGATGCGTTGGATTGAGACATAGCCAGATGCGTTGGATTGAGACACAGCCAGATGCGTTGGATTGAGACATAGCCAGATGCGTTGGATTGAGACATAGCCAGATGCGTTGGATTGAGACGCAGCCTTTGCTAAAAAACTGATATCTCTAGTTTAAACTGACGGATTTTGATGTGGATTTTTTTAACATGTTACTTAAAGTGGGTCAGCCGTGCGTCCATAGACTCTTAAGGATTAATAGGATGTTGGGATGTTCAAGCTTTTTGATATCTGCTTTGGACGTTGCGTTCTGGTCGACGATTTCCACTGAGGAAATAACATGTAGGTATACAGTACACAGTACACATGCACGGGAAAACTTGTACACATGCACACATGCATAACAACGCACACATCCATGCGGTCATGTGTTTCTTTCGCCCTCCTTGTGTGAGTAGGGGATGTTCCCACTGCTGTCACTGCAAATGCAGGATTGTGACAGATTATAGGCCGCTGCTTTGGCCAATAGGTAGCCGGAAATGTTTCCTGGTTGCTGACCCATAATTCCAGGCGTACCTATGCCGCGTTGACATTTCTTTAATGGTTTACAGACCTCCAGCAGCACTATGATAGCCTATTACCAATTCACCAGCGATTGCACTTTTTTTGCCCCCCTCCCGCCCCCAATCCGTCAGCACTCCTAAGGGGGATGACAACAGCAGTACAGAGTGAGGTGGAGGAAAGGAGGGAGAAGAGGAGGCAAAAGAGGGGAAGGAAGAGAAAGAGGCAGCCAAGCATGTTGTCTTGCCAGGAAAGGGATCTAAATAAGTGTCAGTTTGAGACAGAGAGAGAGGAGGGACCAGGAGAGAGAGAGAGGGAGAGGAGGGAAGGAGGAGAGACAGAGAGGAAGAGGAGGGAAAGGGAGAGAGGCAGAAGGACACATAGAGAGAGGAGGGAAGGGGAGAAAGACAGAAGTCAGAGAGAGGAGAGAAGGGGGAGGGACAGAGAGGGAGAGGAGGGAAGGGGGGAGAGACAGGAGACAGAGAGAGAGAGGAGGGAAGGGGAGCAAGACAGGAGACAGCGAGGGAGAGGAGAGAAGGGGGAGAGACAGGAGACAGAGAGGGAGAGGAGAGAAGGGGGAGAGACAGGAGACAAAGAGGGAGGAGAGAAGGGGGAGAGACAGGAGACAGCGAGGGAGAGGTGAGAAGGGGGAGAGACAGGAGACAGAGAGGGAGAGGAGAGAAGGGGGAGAGACAGGAGACAAAGAGGGAGGAGAGAAGGGGGAGAGACAGGAGACAGAGAGAGAGAGGAGGGGAGGGGAGAGACAGGAGACAGAGAGAGACAGGAGGGAAGGGGAGAAAGACAGGAGACAGAGAGAGAGTGGAGGGAAGGGGGAGAGACAGGAGACACAGAGAGAGAGGAGGGAAGGGGAGAAAGACATGAGACAGAGAGAGGAGGGAAGGGGGAAATACAGGAGACAGAGAGAGAGAGGAGGGAAGGGGGAGAGAAAGGAGACAGAGAGGGAGGAGGGAAGGGGAGAGAGACAGGAGACAGAGAGAGAGAGAGGAGGGAAGGGGGAAAGACAGGAGACAGAGAGAGAGAGGAGGGAAGAGGGAGAGACAGGAGACAGAGAGAGAGAGCAGGGAAGGGGAGAGAGACAGGAGACAAAGAGAGAGAGCAGGGAAGGGGAGAGAGACAGGAGACAAAGAGGGAGGAGAGAAGGGGGAGAGACAGGAGACAGAGAGAGAGAGGAGGGAAGGGGAGAGACAGGAGACAGAGAGAGAGAGGAGGGAAAGAGGGAGGGAAAGAAGGGGGAGAGACAGGAGACAGAGAGAGAGAGCAGGGAAGGGGAGAGAGACAGGAGACAAAGAGGGAGGAGAGAAGGGGGAGAGACAGGAGACAGAGAGAGAGGAGGGAAGGGGGGAGAGACAGGAGACAGAGAGAGAGAGGAGGGAAGGGGAGAAATACATCAGACAGAGAGAGAGGATGGGGAGAGAGACAGGAGACAGAGAGAGAGAGGAGGGAAGGGGAGAAATACATGAGACAGAGAGAGAGGACGGGGGGAGAGACAGGAGACAGAGAGGGAGGAGAGAAGGGGAGAGAGAAAGGAGACCGAGAGGAGGGGCAGGGGAGAGACAGGAGACAGAGAGAGAGGGGAGGGAAGGGGAGAGAGACAGGAGACAGAGAGGGAGGAGAGAAGGAGGAGAGACAGGAGACACAGAGAGAGACGAGGGAAGGGGGAGAGACAGGAGACAGAGAGTGAGGGAGCGAAAAAAAGAAAATGAGACAGAGGAAGAGAGATAGAGAAACCTGATCCTCAGAACTGCACACAGCCAGACCCATCCGTCCATCTGCCCATAGAAGCGTTCCCAGAATCATAATGATCCCTCCATCCCTCTATCTCCCCCCTATCACTCTGACCACTCTGTGTTCTCCCTCATGCATCAGCAGGCTGAGCTGCCATGCTCTGACTCTCTCCACTACACTTCTACCACACCAACATTCCCCTCTCTGTGTGGCTCTCACCCACCACTCACCACTGTCCTCAGATCAGTCACTGGCCTGGAGGTAGTCATCTACCACAGCAGTCATTAGTCAAGCACATCTGCCATAGCAGCACGAAAGAACTCCACTGATCTGTCTAACTGTTGCTCTGACCACTTATTCATGATGGCAGAGCATGAAGCGTTTGTGTCCTGGAGTGACTTGGTGGCCAGTGGGCACTCGGGAGAGTTTGTGTGTGTGATGGGGGCGAGGGGGGGGGGGGGGTCTGTGTGTGTGTGTGTGTGTGTGTGTGCTTGCTCATGTCTGTGCACTATGTATGTGTGCTGTGTGTGTCCAAAGGGATAGTGAGAGGGAGCCAGGGCTCAGAGGAGCAACACAGGGCCAGCCTGCTCTGTCCATCTGCTCTGAGATCCATTCCCAGCATATCAATACCCCACGTCACACTCCACACTGTCACCTGATGTCTCCTCTGTCCGCCAGCACCATCAGTCTCCCTCCACTCCAAACCCACTAGCTCCTAAAGCCTGCTTATGTTTCATTTTGACACTTGGAGAAAATCCCTGCTTGTTTATAAGCGGTTTATCTCATCAGAAAACAAGGAGGATGGGTCTGTCTTCAGGCTCTGGCTCGGTTTTCCTCACTTTTCCTCTCCTCTCCTCATTTCTCCTTTTTCTTTCCTTTTCCGTCCTATCCTTTCTACTCCTCTCCTCTCAACCTTCAGCAGAAAAGAAAGAGACAAAGTCTGTCCAAAACAGTCACTGTCAAGTTTCAACCTTGAACTGGCAGGAACCTGCAGCCCAGACATCAGCACATCAGACGACCTCTCGGCAAGTCCCCAACCTGCAGAAAACAACTCTGACTATGTGAGAACAAGACGCACTGGAGCAGAAAACACATTGGAAGTGTCTCTCCCATTTCTAAATTTGTTTTGCCGCTGAAGGCTTTAGGGCGGTTGGCTTTTTTTGGCGAGGGGTGTGTGTGAGTTGTTTGTGCACAGAGGGTGTTATGATGGGATGGGGAGGAGGGGTAGGTATGTGGGGTGCGGGAGGATCACGCTGGGGGTCTGTGCTCACGCTGCAGAGAGAGTGACTCGCGGCAGGGGGCAAAACGGGGGTTTGTTTTGGGATAAGAGGAGAGCCACTCAGATACCCCCAGTTCCTCTTCTGTTGCCCCCTCTCTCCCTGAGCGCACCGACGCACACAGACACAGCTAATGGGTAAATGCAAGCATTTTTGTGTGTGTACAGTATCTGAGTGTGTGTGTGTGTGTGTGTGTGTGTGTGTGTGTGTGTGTGTGTGTGTGTGTGTGTGTGTGTGTGTGTGTGTGTGTGTGTGTGTGTGTGTGTGTGTGTGTGTGTGTGTGTGTGTGTGTTAGGGATGTGCATCTTTCCCTTTCAAGACGATTCAATCCGTGTCTACAGTAGATACATGGGCTACGGTTTATGTGATTGGATCACTAATATTTGTTGCATAAGCACATTCATTTTCCATTTTAAATTCAAAGGTACTGCAGCGCTGCTGATGGAGATCAGCTTTCTGAGCTAACATGTGTGTGTGTGTGTGTGTGTGTGTGTGTGTGTGTGTGTGTGTGTGTGTGTGTGTGTGTGTGTGTGTGTGTGTGTGTGTGTGTGTGTGTGTGTGTGTGTGTGTGTGTAAATGATGTATATCTATGGTGTAAGCACCTGAGTTGAGCCATGATGGGGACTGGGTACCTGCCACCCCACTATCAGATTAGAGGTAGAAATGTACAGTAGGCTACTTTTTGTCCCCCACTTTTGATCTGAAATCACCATCACCCACTATTTAATTTGTCATTTTTGCAGATTAAACGTTTTTGAGCTAGTAATGTATGAACATGTATCTTTAAAAAATGTCTATGACATAGCCAATAAATATATACAGTAGCACAACCTTGGATTCCACCCTGTTTCAAAATTGAATGGACGTTTTGAGTATTTATAGAGTTCTTTTTCCTACCGCTTCGACCATCCAGTTGCTGTCCTCATTACGAAATTATGAACTATACCCTGTCTATCAATAACTGTGTCATGACATTGGCCTGGGGGTAGGTTTATGACAGGAATAAATACATATTCCCCCCTTTTTCCTCTCTCTACCCTACTGATGTGAAATTTGAAAACCCCTTGGTTATCATTGAGATTCTGGGAACATCAGAAGGTGGGGGGAAATTAACTATATTCTGGTAATCCGACCAATTGAACATATGCGGTGGTACTTAATGAATATGATGTCAGTTCGGTTGTCATCTGAGACATTCTCATCAATGATAAGATGACATAAACTCTACAGTGGAAAGTCTACATATCAGAGTTATCGGATTCACATGGAATTGTTGTTCAATTTAAATGTTTGAATATAAAATTATTGGTGAAGAGATTAAGTGTAATTTTAGCTTCCAAATGAGAGATTTGGGTTTTCATAAGGTTAGGGCTCTGCTCAATCAGTGGCCCGCCCCTGTGAAGAGACATGGGTTACAAAACTTTTCAAACACACACTTCTCGCTCCACTATATATAGCCTTGATAAAAATGTAACATCCTGTTCCAAGTATGTGAGGTCTGCAGCCTTTGCGTTAAAAGGACTAACATGTCAACTACAGAACTAAGCCAACCTCAGCGTGAGCTTTGGTTGCAAATGGTATGAACATTGAACTCTTATTCACTACAGAAGTGATACCTCCTAGCCGTTGAGTTGGCCACAGCAGCTGCAAACGCGGACTAGGCAAGAACAGACAGAGTATTCCGTCTACCGCACAACGACATTACTACAACGTATCCAATTGACCACCAGAGACATTCTTCAAAGGACAAAGGACTCGGTTTGGCAACACGGCCTTCCATCTACCACCAACCTACCAAAGTGCAGCTCAGAGTAAATATTTATTGTATTTTCCTTTTCCAAATGGGAGGTAATTTACAATGCATAAGATACTGTATTTACAATAGCACAGCTTCTCCCTTTGTCCCTCAGTCTTCCCGCTCTTTCACTCAAACCCAGACCCTTTTCTTTTATGTAACCAGTTGTCATATCTGTTCCGTCCGCTAGGGACTTTTTCCTTTATGACGTAATTTGTAATCAAGGTATGATTCATTCTTTGTATATGTAATTCTGTGTGATTGGTTAGGTATTTAGTAAACAAATAATTAAACCCAATTTTGTATTGCTAATTTAACTTGTTAGCCAGGGTTCGTGAAGATATCCAACAATTTGCAACTTTCAGATGAGACTGACAATTGAGAGGTGACAATTAATTGACATAAAATATTACTAGATCTTTAAGAGTTTATTCGTAAGATAACAGCTCTATAAATATTATTTTGTGGTGCCCCGACTCTCTAGTTAATTACATTTACATGATTAGCTCAATCAGGTAATATTAATTACGGAGAAAGGATTTTATAGAATAGCATGTCACATCACTTAATCCGGCATAGCCAAAGACATGACAACTGACTATATACATAAATTGTTTAAAGCAAAACTATCAAAACTATTGCTGATGGTGAACCTGAACAATCAAAATACATTTTATTGTAAGCCCCAGTCAGCAGGTAGGCTATAGCCAGATGAGAGTTGTGTCTCCAGTAGCTTACACAATCATTTTCAACTGCGCATTTTGATAATAACATAGCAAATTACATTGGTTGTCACTCAACTAATAAAGCCTAATATTGCGCAAGCCATTTTACAAGCATTTGAATCCTCTGATATTGCCTGTGGTTGTTCGGCATGCAAAAATTACTTGTAGATCAATGGCTGTTAACACAGTATACATGCTTTGTTCGATACTGAAGGAGAGGATGTATCTGTTGTCATAAAATTATTTTCGTAAAGCAGAAAGAAAGTAATATATTTTCTGACCAATGCATGCTACATTTTGAACAATGTGGGGTCCCACAGACTGAGGCTCTCCTATCTTAAAGCACGACGGCCTCTAAAAACCAACCAACCCCTTTGAAAACGACCTATGTGGCAACGATATGAGTCAGAAACATTCTCGTCTAAAATGGACTTTGGAACCTGAGTGCGTCACAACAAGTAAAATGAAGGTTGGGTTTGGTTACAATGATGTCAACAATTCATGCCTCCATTTGCCAAGCTTCACATGCAAATCTCCCCTCCACCCACTTCGCTTCCCTTCATTGAATGGGGCTCTGTTGTTTCATCGCCCCCAATGCGTTCAAAAGATCACGGTCGTTTGAGACTAAATGGATTGACGATGCCTCCGGCTCCGGTTCGACAATGCATGCGTCCAGCAGGATGCACAGAAAGCTATGCATGCCCTGCTGAAGGACCCTACCGTGTGGAATTTGTTGGTTCTGAATGGTGGTGATTATACCGGTTGCTAGACCATAGATTGCTATTTATGTATCTAGTAATGTATAATTTGATAATCATTAACACAATCATCACTAGCATAGCTGACGTTAAATAGCTACCTAACTAGCTAGCTAGTTACCTATCTAGCTAGCTGGCTAACGTTAGCCTACGTCAATACAACTCAGATTTGGCTTGGAAAAATTATAACATTACAAAAGAAGGCAAATAATTTTGTCATGATTGTAATGTTGCCAGATTGATTTTAGAAGCATTATAACTTTAGCCAGCTAACTAGGGGGACCACCCTATTTTAGCTAGCGAATATTATCATTATCATTATTTTTGAAGAACTTTACTAGTAACAGTAAAGGCAACATTATCGTCTCTCTACATTTGACAACATCATAATATGTCAAAGTTGTTTCCTACTAACTTTTTGCCTTCTTCAGCAATGTCATCGTATTTCCATGCCACTATAAGTTAGTGTAATTTAGAAGAAACCAACACATTAGACAAAAACATCACATTAGCCTCTGAGGTGCAACCCATGTCTAGGGCACAAATAAATATTGGATGCAGCTGGTGGTACTAGCTAACTCATGTCTGACTACAACAGCATACTATCTAGCAGCAACCAGACCAAACAAAACCAGGGCCATCGCAAAACATGTCACAGTTGGTTACATAGTGTAACGGTGTCACCGGCCTGAATCCAATCCGGAGCCAGTCAATCTATATCTGTAAAGTATCAAATTAGCTTCCAAACAAGATTCCGTTCTTTTTTGAGATATGCTGACAATCATTAACACTGTTTTTCTGTTAGACAAAGTGCAGAGTTGGGTGCAAGACCAATCCCCTGGTCATGAACAGATGTCGGGACCTACTGTAACATAACATGCCTAGCAATTATTATTACTTTTATCATTTAGCAGACACTCTTATCCAGTGTGACTTACAGGAACAATTAGGGTTAAGGGACTTGCTCAAGGGCACATCGACTAATATCCACCAAGTTGGCTTTGAGATTGGAACTGGAAACCTTTCGATTACTCACCCAAAGCTCTTAACCACTAAGCTACCTGCCGTCTTGCAATGGTTTAATGGCTTAATAATTTAATTCACTGTTCACTTGCTATTTTCACAGCTTTTCAGGCAAGACCTCAGAATAAAAGTGTGTCATGTGTCATTATTCGGATCCCTAATTAGCTCTTGCTGAAGCAGCAGCTATTCTTCCTGGGGTCTACACAAAAACACGACAAGTAACACAACACTGATACACTGACAAACAGTAACACACATTTGAAATACAACAATATGCAAGCAATACAACTAAAGAATAATGTGTGTGTAGATTGTGTGTGTTAGAAATACGTGTGTTCGTGTGTGTGCCATTTCACAGTCCCTATTGTGTCACGAAATGTTGTTTAATCTGTTTTTTTAAGGTCATTTTACTGTTTGCTTGAGTAACTGGAGATGGAAGAGAGTTCCATGCGACCATGGCTCTGTATAATACTATGTTGCTGTGAATTAGTTTTGAACTGTGAAGAGACCCCCGGTGGCATGTATTGTGAGGTATGTATGGGAGTCTGAGCTGTATGTTATTTGATTATGCAGACAATCTGGAATTTTCATCACAGTAATATTTATTGTAAAAATTAGAACACTAAACCAACACTAAACCAGGGAAGACTGGCGTGCATGTTGATGATGTTGTTCTGTATGTGCAGTTAAGGGCAAGGCGTGCTTCTCTGTTTTGAGCCAGCTGCAGATTTGCTAGGACTTTCTTTGCTGCACTTGACCATATTACCAGACAGTAATCAAGATGGGACAAGACCAAAGCATAAACATTAGTACAGTTGATTTTTGTGTCAAAAGCTCAGAATCACTTTTTATAACATAAATACCCCTCTCCATCATCACAATAACTTTGTTAATATGACTATCCAATGTTATACTTAGGAGTTTAGCTTCCTCAACTTGCTCAATGGTCACGCCCTTTATGCAAAACTCCAGTTGAGGTTTTGATCTTAGAGAAAATTTTGAACCAAATACAATGCTTTTCAGTTTATTATTTATCACCTATTCTGATACTGACTGTAACTCCTTATTTAGAATTTCAGTGCGCTCACTGGCTTTGGTTGCTGACATGTAGAGTGTGGAATCATCTGCATAAATAGTATTTCTAGCTTCGTGTAAGACCAGTGGCAAATCATTTGTAAAATTAGAGAAGAGTAACGGCCCAAGGTAACTGCCCTGAGGGACACCACACGGTACATATCTAATCTTAGAGAAGCTTCCATTGAAGAACACTCTATTGTATGAGCAACTCTTGAACCATGTGATGGCAGGTGATGTAAATCCATAGCAAGTGAGTTTTTTCAATAACAATATATGATCAATAACATCAAAGGCTGCACTTAAATCTAACAATACAGCTCAAACTATCATCTTATTACTAATTTATTTTAACCAATCATCAGTCATCTGAGTCAGTGCAGTAAAGTTGAGTGCTCTTCTCTTTATGCATGCTGAAAGTCAGTAGTTAACTTGTTCTCTGAAAAATATGGTATTTTGTCAAACTATGAAAAGGCAGCAAACTGATTGGGCGGCTGTTAGAGACAACAAAGGGTACTTTACAATTTTTAGGTAGTGGAATTACTTTAGCTTCCTTCCATGCATATGGACACATACACTCATTTAGGCTTTGGTTAAAGATATACCAAATAGCGGTGGCAATACAGTCTGCTACCATACTCAATAGTTTCCAATCAAGGTTGCCTATACCTGGTGGCTTATCATTTTTGATGGATAACAATGAACAATGGAGATGAATTGGCTTTTCTGCCCATGATAACATTTAAGGTACTCCAAAGTCTTTTTCCATTGTGTTATATGTCATTTATCTTGGTTTGGTAATATAAGTTTAGTCACAAAATGTCTCAACTGACAGTATGTCAACCAATCAGCTGAGCAACCTGACTTGTTTGACACCTCTTTTGCATCATTTCTTTGAACCATAACATTTTTCAATTCATCTTCAAGCCAGAGGGCTCTAACAGTTCTCACAGTTCATTTCTTAACAGGTGAATGCTTATCAACAATTGGCATGAATAATTTTACAAATACTTCCAGTGCTGCATCTGGATTCACTTCCGCATACACATCAGACCAACTTACATCTTCAACAAAAGTGCCCGGAGAACACATTGTTATGATCTCTTATAAATTACTTTAGGCCCAACCTTTGGCACTTTGGCTTCCCTTGTTATTGCCACAACGTTATGGTCACTACAGCCAATGGGAACTGATATTGCCTTGGAGCAAAGCTCTGCAGCATTACTAAAGATATGATCAATACAAGTTGATGTCACAGATCCAAAACGATTTGGGAATGCACTCTAGTTGGTTGAGTGATAACCTGGGTCATATTACATGAATTAGTTACAGTTAAGCTGGGTGTACACTACACAATATTAGCTCCGATTTAGCTGTTCCATTGCCACTCAGAGAGCACGGCTGTCAACGACGCTCGTTAAATGTGAGCGGGTCAGAGACGCAATCTGAGGGCTACCAACCTCGTCTTTGAGTAGTCCCAGATGTCCTGATATTTTCAAACATGTTTGATTTTATCGGCACAAAATCTGCAATGCCCTTGTAGTGTGCAATGACAAGTTTTGAGAACGGTTATGAGCAATAGCCAATGAGCGCTTACGAGAGATCGGTCCCGGGTGGCTCAGTTGGTAGAGCATGGCGCTTGCAACGGCAGGGTTGTGGGTTTGACACATAGTAACTAACCCGTCATTGTTCAGGCCTCCCAGAACTTCTGGAGAGAGTTTGCTGCACTGAAAGTAAAGGGGCTGAATAATTTTGCACGCCCAATTTTTCAGTTTTTGATTTGTTAAAAAAGTTTGAAATATCCAATAAATGTCGAAAAAAATACAGTTTTATATCTTTATGTTTGAAGCCTGAAATGTGGCAAAAGGTCGCAAAGTTCAAGGGGGCCGAATACTTTCGCAAGGCACTGTACATAGTAACTAACCCGTCATTGTTCAGGCCTCCCAGAAAATCGATCTCATCATAAACAACACACACATTATCAAGCATTGCACACATATTATACAGATAATTAATGTTAGCACTTTGTGGCCTATAGCAGCACCCCAAAAGAAGAGGCTTTAGTTCTCATTTACAACTGAGACCTGGCCAGGATTAAGCAAAGCAGTGCGACAAAAACAACAACACAGAGTTACACATGGAATAAATAAACGTACAGTCAATAACACAATAGAAAAAAATCGATATACAGTGTGTGCAAATGAGGTAAGATGAGGAATGTAAGGCAATAAATAGGCCGTAGTGGCAAAGTAATTACAATTTAGCAATTAAACACTGGAGTGATAGATGTGCAGAAGATGGATGTGCAAGTAGAGATACTGGGGTGCAAAGGAGCAAAAAAATAAATAACAATATGGGGATGAGGTAGTTGGATGGGCTATTTCCAGATGGGCTATGTACAGGTGCAATGATCTATGAGCTACTTTGACAGCTGATGTTTAAAATTAGTGAGGGAGATAGGAGTCTCCAGCTTCAGTGATTTTTGCAATTTGTCCAGTCATTGGCAGCAGGAACACTAAAATAACACATCCTAGATCTGAATGAATTAAATATTCTTATTAAATACTTTTTTCTTTACATAGTTGAATGTGCTGACAACAAAATCACACAAAAATTATCAATTGAAATCAAATTTATCAACCCATGGAGGTCTGGATTTGGAGTCACACTCAAAATTAAAGTGGAAAACCACACTACAGGCTGATCCAACTTTGATGTAATGTCCTTAAAACAAGTAAAAATGAGACTCAGTAGTGTGTGTGGCCTCCACATGCCTGTATGACCTCCCTACAACGCCTGGGCATGCTCCTGATGAGGTGGCGGATAGCATCAATGCCTTCCTCTTGCAGGAACTGCTGACACACTCCAGCCACATGAGGTCTAGCATTGTCTTGCATTAGGAGGAACCCAGGACCAACTGCACCAGCATATGGTCTCACAAGGGGTCTGAAGATCTCATCTCGGTACCTAATGGCAGTCAGGCTACCTCTGGCGAGCACATGGAGGGCTGTGCAGCCCCCCAAAGAAATGCCACCCCACACCATGACTGACCCACCGCCAAACCGGTCATGCTGGAGGATGTTGCAGGCAGCAGAACGTTCTCCACGGCGTCTCCAGACTCTGTCACGTCTGTCACATGTGCTCAGTGTGAACCTGCTTTCATCTGTGAAGAGCACAGGACGCCTGTGGCGAATTTGCCAATCTTGGTGTTCTCTGGCAAATGCCAAACATCCTGCACGGTGTTGGGCTGTAAGCACAACCCCCACCTGTGGACGTCGGGCCCTCATACCACCCTCATGGAGTCTGTTTCTGACCGTTTGAGCAGACACATGCACATTTGTGGCCTGCTGGAGGTCATTTTGCAGGGCTCTGGCAGTGCTCCTCCTGCTCCTCCTTGCACAAAGGTGGAGGTAGCGGTCCTGCTGCTGGGTTGTTGCCCTCCTACGGCCTCCTCCACGTCTCCTGATGTACTGGCCTGTCTCCTGGTAGCGCCTCCATGCTCTGGACACTACGCTGACAGACACAGCAAACCTTCTTGCCACAGCTCGCATTGATGTTCCATCCTGGATGAGCTGCACTACCTGAGCCACTTGTGTGGGTTGTAGACTCCGTCTCATGCTACCACTAGAGTGAAAGCACCGCCAGCATTCAAAAGTGACCAAAACATCAGCCAGGAAGCATAGGAACTGAGAAGTGGTCTGTCGTCACCACCTGCAGAACCAGTCCTTTATTGGGGGTGTCTTGCTAATTGCCTATAATTTCCACCTGTTGTCTACTCCATTTGCACAACAGCATGTGAAATGTATTGTCAATCAGTGTTGCTTCCTAAGTGGACAGTTTGATTTCACAGAAGTGTGATTGACTTGGAGTTACAATGTGTTGTTTAAGTGTTCCCTTTATTTTTTTGAGCAGTTTATTTCACTTCACATTTGATGATATCTGAAGTGAAATAGAAAGGTGAAAGCGGTGATCAGGTTGGTTCCACCAGGCTAATGATAACCACCATTTATAATATAATCAGTGCTTGGTGTGTGTTTGTCTGTGTGAGTGTGTTTGTGTGTGTTTATGTGTGACAGACCAATATCTTTGATGAGGGGCCAGGAGCTGATCTACGCTACCCATCAATGGGGCTCTGGCAAAGACATCACCTCCAGCCTCACCCCTTGCCTGCTCACCAACAGTCGTCGGTGGGGAATACAGAATTAACAAACTTCAACATAGTATCAGTTTGTGTGTCGGATATTATCTATTCTAAATGCAATTGGTAATAGAACAGTGACAATGTGTGTATGTGTTCACAGATACCTGTATGGAGTCAGCACTTGGGAGACTTCCAAGATGATATGATGGAGTCCAGACTGACAAAAGGGCTTGATGCTGATGTCTCTGAATGAAGAGAGACCTTGCACTCAGCAATACAATTATGCAAGACACATCTATTACTTGTCAGCATCGTTTGTTATTATTAAATCGAATGGTACAGTACTATCAATGAGAGTGGGGGATATGGGACACCATACAGAAAGGTATGACTACATGTTTGACAAGGCAGCCCCAGCACCACCAGAAAATGTTTTGATAGGTACAGTATCTGTATGTGAATGACAATAAAAGTATAATATTTGCACATTGTTATATTAGCAAAACACTGCTTCCACAGTATTATGTGTAGGATGGTTTATTCTACATGGAACTGTTACACTTGAAAGTTAGCAAAACACTTTGTTTAGAAAATCTACAAGTTCAGCACTGTAGGCTACTCAGTACGAGAAGCGTGACGAGACAAAACTAGCCAGTTATATAATATTGTGTTGTAGGACAGCTGAACTGACTGAAGACCGCGGGCATTCAACTCATAGTTGTTGATATTGTTTCCACGGTAACATGTATTTACATGACATGATGAAACGTCGAAACTAAGTTGCAAGCTACTTTCGTAGGAAGGGGTTGCAGGACGAGTGTCTTAAGAAAGACATTCCAGTCACTGGCTCTTGCTATCTTACCATAACTGATTTGACAGAGGAATATCCGCTAGATTGGATAGCCAGCATCCGCTATCACCAAGCTATGCTAGCTAGCTGCTGTCAGCTTGGCTAAACACAAGGTCAGCACAGGCTTTACCTACACATAGAACTGAATTAGCTGACTATCTTGAGATGGCGAGTCAGTGGGAGAAGTCCTCAACTTCGAAACCTTGTTCTCTCCATAGCAACGCTAGCTCAGCTTACCTCGCTGTACTCACTACTGCCCTTATTTGTTGTGATTCTATGGCAATGCACACCCAAGAAACACACACATCAAACCACACCCCCAAGACAACTATTGTTTGCCTTCTGTCACGGCCGCTAGCATTTTTTAATGAGCATTGATGAAAAACGAGGCCAAAACAGGAAGTGCAGTTGACATTTAAACATTTGAACAGGGGACCAATGCGTATCAGTGAATTGTTACATCCCTAGTGTGAGTGCATTAGTGTTGCCTTCTACTGAGTGGGGGACTCAGATTTAACCCCCACCATGTTGAGCAAAGTGTTCTGGCACAGGCAATTAGAGTGCCCGTCTTGAGTCCACTACGGAGTGGCAGCCACCCCTCTCTCTCCTCCTCTCCTCCCTTTCTCCGCTGACAGCCTCTGACCTAACCTGCTCCAAACACCTCCTGCCACCAGGAAACATTTGTATGCATGCATTTATTCATGACTGAGTATTAAAATGAAATATGTGTTTTATAGTCAACATTGATATACGACCAACGTAAGGGAAAACACTCTCCTGGCTGCTCTGCACTCTCCCTGAACTCCCACCTTGTGACACTGCTCATCCTCCTCCTCTCTCTCTATCTCCTTGACCCTGGAGCTAAGGCTTTGTGTCTCTGCCCTCGTTTTATAGGTCAGCAATGTTTTTCTGGGTTGTGTGAGGACAGCTCAAGGGACAGCTAATAGTCTGTCCACACACTATAGAGTTGAATATTTTCCTGGTATTTTACAAATGTTCGATCCACAGAAAATATATATTTTCTCCAGGGGGACCTGGTATTTCCTGCCAAGACCAGAAGTGTCATTCAAAAGCATATAAAGGCCTATGTCTGGATATGATTAGAGCTATAATAGAAAATAATAGAAATATAATAGATGCTACCTGAATCTGATGAGCCATATATTAAATACATTTTATGAGCCCTGCATGAAAGACATTTTATGAGCCCAAGCCCCAAAAAGCCACAATGAATGTGCCATTATCCAATAGGCTACATATATGATATATAGGCAACTGCACATTACGCACAACAGAGAAACATAAAAGCCCATAGATGTAGCTAGCTATATGATCTCTTGGGTAAATGAATCCAGTATGCTAATCTTATTTAGTGTGAACTGTATTACTGTACCGTAATGTATTATGCTGTATGACATGGACTGGAATTCAGCATCTGCGATTCTGTTGCAGCACATGCGGCCTACAAAGTTACAAGTAAAGGCTAGCGAATTTGATTACATTTTGAAATATAATAGGGCCTATTTGTATATTTAGTAGGCTGACGCATATATACCATTCAGCAATATTTCCCCTGATGTTATTAGACTACCTCCTCCTCAACTGTTAAATGAAAAAAGTCATTATAATGCTTAAATAATATAGGACTATAATTAGATGCAGACGGCTATCACTTCTCTTCACAAAGATTGAACGGTTATGGGTCTGAATAAATAACTGCTATAGCCTACTGCCATCGCGCGTTCGCTCTTCTATCAAACTACCCGGGAGATTTATTGGCTGCTGTATTTAACATTCAGCAAACAAGAGCTTGCATGCCTCTTTCGAATACTCTATAGGTATAACAAATTCAAAAAAAAAAAATGTGTTTTATAAGGAGAGACCAGCTGAGCACAGGTATGTGCGTATTGCGCAAGAGACAGGCGCTATAAGTTAGAAGCTTATTATAGATAACCCATCATTCATTAGCTAAATATAAGGCTAATACTGCACTGAGTCTATGACCTAAAATAGATAAGCTAGGACATACAGTACTAGTCAAAAGTTTGGACAAACCTACTCATTCAAGGGCTTTTCTCTATTTTTACAATTTTCTACACGGTAGAAGAATAGTGAAGACACCAAAATTATGAAATAACACATGGAATCATGTAGTAACCAAAAAAAAGTTAAACAAATCAAAATATATTTTAAATTTCAGATTCTTAAAAATAGCCACTCTTTGCCTTGATGACAGCTTCGCACACTCTTGGAATTCTCTCAACCAGCTTCATGAGGTAATCACCTGGAATGCATTTCAATTAACAGGTGTGCCTTGTTAAAAGTTAATTTGTGGAATTTCTTTCCTTCTTAATGCGTTTGAGCCAATCAGTTGTGTTGTGACAAGATAGGGGTGGTATACAGAAGATTTGGTAAAATACCAAGTCCATATTATGGCAAGAACAGCTCGAATAAGCAAAGAGAAATGACAGTCCATCATTACTTTAAGACATGAAGGTCAGTCAATGCAGAAAATGACAAGAACTTTGAAAGTTTCAACAAGCGCAGTCGCAAAAACCATCAACGCTATGATGGAACTGGCTCTCTTGAGGACCACCACAGGAAATGAAGACCCTGAGTTACCTCTGCTGCAGAGGTTAAGTTCATTAGAGTTACCAGTCTCAGAAAATGCAACCCAAATAATGCTTCATAGAGTTCAAGCAACAGACACACCTCAACATCAGCTGTTCAGAGGAGACTGCGTGAATCAGGCCTAAAAGGTCAAATTGCTGCAAAGAAAACACTACTAAAGGAAAGCAAAAATAAGAAGAGACATGCGTGGGCCAAGAAACACAAGCAATATACATTAGACCGGTGGAAATCTGTCATTTGGTATGATGAGTCAAAATTTCAGATTTTTGGTTCCAACCGTCGTATTTTTGTGAGACGCAGAGCAGGTGAACGGATGATCTCTGCATGTGTGGTTCCCACTGTGCATGGAGAAGGAGGTGTGGGGGTGCTTTGCTGGTGACACTGTCGGTGACTTATTGACAATTTAATGGACACTTAATCAGCATGGCTACCACAGGATTCTGCAGCGATACACCATCCCATCTAGTCTGCGCCATCCCATCTAGTGGGACTGCCATTTATTTTTCAACAGGACAATGACCCAAAACACACCTGCAGGCTGTGTAAGAGCTATTTGACCAAGGAGAGTAATGGAGTGCTGCATCAGATGACCTGGCCTCCACAATCACCCAACCTCAACCCAATTGAGATGGTTTGGGATGAGTTGGACCTCAGAGTGAAGGAGAAGCAAGTGCTCAGCATATGTGGGAACTCCTTCAAGACTGTTGGAAAATAATTACTCATGAAGCTGGTTGAGAGAATGTGAAGAGTGTTCAAAGCTGTCATTAAGGCAAAGAATCAAAAATCTAAAATATATTTTGATTTATTTGACACTTTTTTGGTTACTACATGATTCCATATGTGTTATTTCATAGTTTTGATGTCTTCACTATTATTCTAGTAAAAATACTAAATAAACTTGAACGTGTGTGTAGGTGTCCAAACTTTTCACTGGGACTGTATATACACTGCTCAAAAAAATAAAGGGAATACTAAAAAAAACACATCATAGATCTGAATGAATGAAATATTCTTATTAAATACTTTTTTCTTTACATAGTTGAATGTGCTGACAACAAAATCACACAAAAATGATCAATGGAAATCAAATTTATCAACCCATGGAGGTCTGGATTTGGAGTCACACTCAAAATTAAAGTGGAAAACCACACTACAGGCTGATCCAACTTTGATGTAATGTCCTTAAAACAAGTCAAAATGAGGCTCAGTAGTGTGTGTGGCCTCCACGTGCCTGTATGACCTCCCTACAACGCCTTGGCATGCTCCTGATGAGGTGGCTTTCATCTGTGAAGAGCACAGGGCGCCAGTGGCGAATTTGCCAATCTTGGTGTTCTCTGGCAAATGAAAAACGTCCTGCACGGTGTTGGGCTGTAAGCACAACCCCCACCTGTGGACGTTGGGCCCTCATACCACCCTCATGGAGTCTGTTTCTGATCGTTTGAGCAGACACATGCACATTTGTGGCCTGCTGGAGGTCATTTTGCAGTGCTCTGGCAGTGCTCCTCCTGCTACTCCTTGCACAAAGGCGGAGGTAGCGGTCCTGCTGCTGGGTTGTTGCCCTCCTACGGCCTCCTCCACGTCTCCTGATGTACTGGCCTGTCTCCTGGTAGCGCCTCCATGCTCTGGACACTACGCTGACAGACACAGCAAACCTTCTTGCCACAGCTCGCATTGATGTTCCATCCTGGATGAGCTGCACTACCTGAGCCACTTGTATGGGTTGTAGATTCCGTCTCATGCTACCACTAGAGTGAAAGCACCGCCAGCATTCAAAAGTGACCAAAACATCAGCCAGGAAGCATAGGAACTGAGAAGTGGTCTGTGGTCCCCACCTGCAGAACCATTCCTTAATTGGTGGTGTCTTGCTAATTGCCTATAATTTCCACCGGTTGTCTATTCCATTTGCACAACAGCATGTGAAATGTATTGTCAATCAGTGTTGCTTCCTAAGTGGACAGTTTGATTTCACAGAAGTGTGATTGACTTGGAGTTACATTGTGTTGTTTAAGTGTTCCCTTTATTTTTTTGAGTGGTGTAGTATATACATTGAACAAAAATATAAACGCAACATTCAACAATTTCAGCAATTTTACGAGTTACAAGTTCATATAAAGAAAATGGTCAATATAAAAAAAAAAAAGTTTGATCCTAATCTATGGTTATCACATGACTGGGCAGGGGCGCAGAGGGTGATATCTATGGATATCACACACTGGGGAGAAAGGCCCAGCCAATCAGAATGGGTTTTTCCTCAAAAAAGGGCTTTATTACAGACAGAAATACTCCTCAGTATCAGCTGAAGGTGATGAAAACGGATGTGGAGGCCCTGGGCTGACATGGTTACACGTGGTCTGCGTTTGTTAGGCCAGTTGGATGTACTGCCAAATTCTATAAAATGACGTTGGAGGTGGCTTATGGTAGAGAAATTAACATAACATTCTCTGGCAACAGCTCTGGTGTACATTCCTGCAGTCAGCATGCCAATTGCACGATCCCTCAAAACTTGAGACAGCTGTGGCATTGTGTTGTGTGACAAAACTGCACATATTAGAGTGGCCTTTGATTGTCCCCAGCAAAAGCTGCACCTCGTAATGATCATGCTGTTCAATCAGCTTCTTCACATGCCAAATTCTGTCAGGTGGAAGGATTATCTTGGCAAAGGTGAAATGCTCACTAACAGGGATATAAACACATTTCTGCTCAAAATTGGAGATAAATAAGATTTTGTGCGTATGGAAAATATATGGGATCTTTTATTTCAGCTCATGGAACATGGGACCAACACTTGACATGTTGAGTTTACATTTTTGCTCAGTATAAAGTCAGAAGTTTACATACACCTTAGCCAAATACATTTAAACTCAGTTTTTCACAATTCTTGACGTTTCATCCTAGTAAAAATTCCCTGTCTTAGGTCAGTTAGGATCACCACTTTATTTTAAGAATGTGAAATGTCAGAATAATAGTAGAGAAAATTATTTATTTCAGCTTTTATTTCTTTCATCATATTCCCAGTGGGTCAGAAGTTTACATACACTCAATTAGTCTTTGGTAGCATTTCCTTTAAATTGTTTAACTTGGGTCAAACGTTTTGGGTAGCCTTCCACAAGATTCCCACAATAAGTTGGGTGAATTTTGGCCCATTCCTGACAGAGCTGGTGAAACTGAGTCAGGTTTGTAGGCATCCTCGCTCACACACACTTTTGAGTTCTGCCCACACATTTTCTATGGGATTGAGGTCAGGGCTTTGTGATGGCCACTACAATACCTTGACTTTGTTGTCCTTAAGCCATTTTGTCACAACTTTGGAAGTATGCTTGGGGTCATTGTCCATTTGGAAGACCCGTTTGCGACCAAGCTGTAACTTCCTGAGTGATTGAGATGTTTCTTCAACATATCTACATAATTTTCCATCCTCATGATGCCATCTATTTATGAAGTACACCAGTCCCCTCTGCAGCAAAGCACCTCCACAACATGATGCTGCCACCCCCGTGCGTCACGGTTGGGATGGTGTTCTTCGGCTTGCAAGCCTCCTCCTTTTTCCTCCAAACATAACGATGGTCATTATGGCCAAACTGTTCTATATTTGTTTCATCAGACCAGAGGACATTTCTCCAAAAAGTACGATCTTCGTCCCCATGTGCAGTTGCAAACTGTAGTCTGGCTTTTTTTAAGGCAGTTTTGGAGCAGTGGCTTCTTCCTTGCAGAGCTGCCTTTCAAGTTTCCTCTAGCATCTTCACAAGGTCCTTTGCTGTTGTTCTGGGATTGATTTGCACTTTCCGCACCAAAGTATGTTCACCTCTAGGAGACAGAACGTGTCTCCTTCCTGAGCGGTATGACGGCTGTTTGGTCCCATGGTGTTTATACTTGCATACTATTGTTTGTACAGATGAACGTGGTACCTTCAGGCATTTGGAAATTGCTCCCAAGGATGAACCATACTTGTTGAGGTGTACTATTTTCTATCTGGGGTCTTGGCTGATTTGTTTTGAGTTTCCCATGATGTCAAGCAAAGAGGCCTTGACCTTGAAGGTAGGCCTTGAAATACATCCACAGGTACACCTCAAATTGACTCAAATGATGTCAATTAGCCTATCAGAATCTTCTAAAGCCATTACATAATTTTCTGGAATTTTCCAAGCTGTTTAAAGGCACAGTCAACTTAGTGTATTTTAACTTCTGACCCACTGGAATTGTGATACCGTGAATTATAAGTGAAATAATCTGTCTGTAAACAATTGTTGGAAAAATTACTTGTGTCACGCACAAAGCAGATGTCCTAAACAACTTGCCAAACCTATAGTTTGTTAACAAGAAATGTGTGGAGTGGTTGAAAAAAATGAGTTTTAATGACTCCAACCAAAGTGCATGTAAACTTCTGACTTCAACTGTATGTACAAAAGTATGAGAACCCCCCTTCAAATTAGTGGGTTCGGCTATAGCAGCCACTTCCGTTGCTTACAGGTGTGTAAAATACGAGCACACAGCCATGCAATCTCCATTGACAAACATTGGCAGTAGAATGGGCTTACTGAAGAGCTCGGTGACTTTCAACGTGGCACTTTCATAGTATGCCACATTTCCAACAAGTCAGTTCGTCAAATGTCTGCCCCGCTACCGCTGCCCCGGTCAACTGTAAGTGCTGTTATTGTGAAATGGAAACATCTAGGAGCAACAACGGCTCAGCTGGGAAGTGGTAGGCCACAGAAGCTCATAGAATGGGACCGCCAAGTGCTGAACCGCGTAGTGCATATAAACATCGGTCCTCAGTTGCAACACTCACTACCGAGTTCCAAACTGCCTCTGAAAGCAACGTCAACACAATAACTGTTTTTCTGGAGCTTCATGAAATGGGATTCCAGCAGCCGCACACAGCCTAAGATCACAATACGCAATGCCAAGCGTTGGCTGAAGTGGTGAAAAGCTCGCCGCCATTGGACTCTGGAGTAGTGGAAACGCGTTCTCTGGAGTGATGAATCACGCTTCATCATCTGGCAGTCTGACAGACTAATCTGGGTTTGGAGGATGCCAGGAGATGTAAAGTTTAGTGGAGGAGGGATAATGGTCTGGGGATGTTTTTCATGGTTCGGACTAGGCTCCTTAGTTCCAGTGAAGGGAAATCTTAACACTATAGCATACAATGACATTCTAGACGATTCTGTGCTTCCAACTTTGTGGCAACAGTTTGGGGAAGGCCCTTTCCTGTTTCAGCATGATAATGACCCCGTGCACAAAGTGACGTCCATACAGAAATAGTTTGTTGAGATCGGTGTGAAGGAACTTGACTGGCCTGCACAGAGCCCTGACCCCAACCACATTAAACCCCTTTTGGGATGAATTGGAACGCCGACTGCGAGCCAGGCCTAATCGCCCAACATCAGTGCCTGACCTCACTAATGCTCTTGTGGCTGAATCGAAGCAAGTCCTTGCAGCAATGTTCCAACATCTACTGGAAAGCCTTCCCAGAAGAGTAGAGGCTGTTATGGCAGCAAAGAGGGGTCAAAGTCTATATTAATGCCCATGATTTCGGAATGAGATGTAAGACGAGCAGTTGTCCACATACTTTTGATAATGTAGTGTAGATCAATTTTGAACAGGATTATCTATTTTGGATGCAATTTGAATGGAATTGATGGAGAGAAAGAGTGCTCGCACAAGCTCCGATTTAAAGCAACCATAGCCTGTTTTAAAACTATGCCGCTGCAATAATACAAACAATACAAATACAAACAACTGTAGGCATACCTGTCACAAGAAACAAAGTTACCAGGATGAGATGATAGGTCCACATGCACTCCATAATGTGATGTGCTGTCTGTCCCCACCATGAGCATTGATGTAGAGAAGCCAGATTTAGACATAACATACAGTTGAAGTGGGAAGTTTACATACACTTAGGTTGGAGTCATTAAAACTAGTTTTCAACCACTCCACACATTTCTTGTTAACAAACTATAGTTTTGGCAAGTCGGTTAGGACATCTACTTTGTGCATGACACAAGTACTTTTTCCAACAATTGGGATTGGGAAAAACAGAAGAAAACACCTTAGACCTCAGAAAGAGCCATTTCCAAACACCTGAAGGTACCACGTTCATCTGTGCAAACAATAGTACACATGTATAAACACTGTTGGACCACTCAGCCCATCATACCGCTCAGGAAGGAGACGTGTTCTGTCTCCTAGAGATGAACGTACTTTGGTGTGAAAAGTGCAAATCAATCACACAACAACAGCAAAGGACCGTGTGAAGATGCTGGAGGAAACAGGTACAAAGTATCAATATCCACAGTAAAACGAGTCCTATATCGACATACCTGAAAGGCCGCTAAGCAAGGAAGAAGCCACGGCTCCAAAAACGCCATAAAAAAGACAGACTACGGTTTGCAACTGCACATGGGGACGAAGATCGTTCTTTTTGGAGAAATATCCTCTGGTCTGATGAAACAAAAATAGAACTGTAATGACCATCGTTATGTTTGGAGGAAAAATGGGGAGGCTTGCAAGCTGTAGAACACCATCTCAACCGTGAAGCGGTTGACTCAGTTACACCAGCTCTGTCTGGAGGAATGGGCCAAAATTCACCCAACTTATTGTGGGAAGCTTGTGGAATTCTACCTGAAACATTTGACCCAAGTTGAACAATTTAAAGGCAATGCTACCAAATACTAATTGAGTGTATGTAAACTTCTGACCCACTGGGAATATGATGAAAGAAATAAAAACTGAAATAAATAATTCTCTCTACTATTATTCGGACATTTCACATTCTTAAAATAAAGTGGTGATCCTAACTGACCTAAGACAGGGACTTTTTACTTGGATTAATTGTCAGGAGTTGTGAAAAACTGAGTTTAAATGTATTTGGCTGAGGTGTATGTAAACTTCCGACTTCAACAGTATAATTTAACAATTCCATTTCAAGTCATGCCGTTGATATAAATAATTTATTATAATTTACAGTTTTCTCACAGTTACTGTATTTATCCTGAGAAAGGGGAGTGGTTTTGGCCAGGTACACCTCCGTAACCAGGTACTTGCAATTCAACCCTAACACACAACTCTCTAAACAGTATTTCAAAACTGCAAATACCAAGAGGCCATGTCACAGAGAGGTCCATTCCGCACTCAAATATAATACAGCCTCAGCCTTCTGCTTCTGCCTCACTGGGCCTGAGCTGGGCTACTTTTACATAGAAACACTTCTCTGAAAGAAGATGCCACAAGAGTCTGGGGGGAACATATTTATTTTAAAGTAAAGAGAAAAAATGGGGGTCAAGAAAAGTGATTTAGCCTCATACTTCATCTTCATCTGTAGCCCTGTCCCGAACACCCAGTTCATAAAATAAGTCCTGCTGAAAGTCAATGGCGGCCTAAGCCTTGTAAAGGTCACCTATTAAACACAGGTGGCCTTTGTGGACTACTAAAGCCCAGGCTTGCAGCGCTGCTAAGTAGAACTAATAGGTAGATCAATTATTCCGTGCAGCAACTTAAATTGAACTAAGCAGGGAATCATTTTATGGCAGGAACTGTACAATGACGAAATGAGACACATTTGCTAAGCACAGATCTCATTTAGAAATCAGAAAGTAAAAGCTGGGGATAACAGTAGGGCACTGGGGGTCATGAAATTTTGTCAGCCGGTTAAATTCATGCAAAAGACTTCTGGTCTCTTCCGGTAATTGACCGTTAACAAACATAAACACATTTAGCATCTCCAGGCCTCCACTCATACAAGCTGCATAGAAGCCACTGATGCGTGCCTTTGGAACATCGACATTTTAAAAAAGTATTTTAAATACATTTAATATACACCATCACAATAAATACATTAATTATTGTGATATGAAGAAAATATATTTCAGAAGAACAGAATAGAACAGAATATTTTGTATGTTATCTGGCTATGCTCCATGCCATAGGCCGTAGGCTTGTTCATTTAGCTGACAAGATATGCTTTTAAGTCCTGTGCCATTATTTTATATTAGATTATTTTATAGTAAGAAGAATATAATTGAATTTAGCTGAATAAAATAGAAAGGATATTTTTCCCATTCCGGAGCGAGTGCGCATGAAGTGGCAATGTTGATTGTAAAATAGATAATTTGAAACAGGTGCTATAGCTAGATTTAGAATGTCTTAGTAAAAATCAAAAGATATATGGTCTGCATGATGCGACTGTAGGCTATTGATGATTTGAGAAAGTCACAAACAAAGCTTGCGTTCTGTTCCATGCCTCAGGCTGCACATGCTGTTCTCTCATCAAGTGGTCATATTTTCACCCATCATACTATTCTCAATGTAATCTTGTCTTTACTAATATGTACAATTTGTTTTGATTTAGAATGGCCCATTATCAAATGGGTAGGAACAGGGGCAGGGGACAAAAATACGTAATCTTTGTGCACTCTATCAGCGAATGGAGGCCGTGCTTTACAGCCGGCCCGTTTTCAATGATGCCTGGTAGGCTACTTCGGTTTTATAGTGGAGCTGTGCTTAATATGAGCAGCTGAGAAATACATATCAGAGCACATTTCACTCCATGCATCAACCACTGTTTGAGGAGCATGCTCTCGCTGCACAACAGATGATATTCCGCCCAAACTATGTATGACACCATGGGCTCTCCAACCCTGTCCCTGCAGGTACCCAGTGCTTAATTTAGGTAACCATGTAAAATCTGTTCGGGAACATCTATAGTAACATATATAACTACACTGTTGACAGCCCTTCAAGAAAGGAATAAAGGAGAGTGCAGAGGAGCTGGAAATGCATGGTGGTGAGATATTCTGTATAGCTAAAGGTAAAGTTTCACCCAATTAATTATGAAAATTCCCTATTACTAGGCTTTTCAAAATCAAATACAAATTCACTGTAATTGTAGGTTACCTGTAAGCTGCCCTGCACAATCAATGAGCCAATAGCATCGACCTAGGGGTATACATTCTCTCCCAGACTCCTGGATAGAAAGTTTGGAGTGTAGCATTGCTCAAGGTCAATTACTCAAATTTGTTTAATTTTGGAGTATAGGCTAGACCAATTATGTACCAAAGACATCTTAAATCAGTTGTTTTATGTTTTACTGCAGTACGTAATATGCCATATGTAATGTATAATGGCACAATCATCATTTTTCATTCCGTTTTTTCTTGCTCATAAATCTATGTGTGTGCTCTAATTTGCATATGGTTGTGTTAGGAATTAATTATCACCTTAGAAAGCACTGTCCATTTTGTTGTGTTAGCCTTCGAAACAACATCCACAACAACCATGTTTTCCACTCAGTTTCTACCTGCGGTTGAACTTCTTTCTTCAAATTGATTATCACAGTGAGGTGAGTTTTAAAAGCACGATACCGTTTTAATGATAGGTGTTCGATGTGATTTTTGATTGCATTTGCATTGATGTCAGAGTAGTTAGAGGGACAATAGAGCCCTGAGTACCAGGCCATTAGGAGCTGATGGTCATTAGCAAATTGGATACTACCAAAGCATTTCCAGAGTGCATAAGAGGAGATTACCGTGACTAAACGGTCACATGTAATGACTCATAACTGCTAGTGTGGCGGTACCATGGTCACCACAATATACTCCCTCTCTCCTCTCTCGCTGTCATACCCCTCTCAGAGAGAGAGAGCAGACTGTGTTCACCAAGAATCTGATATTATTGCATGAGACTGGAACACAAATTCGATAGTTAGAAGCACTTTTTTTTATCTCTACTCTCTCTCTCCTCTCTCTTTCTCCCCCCTGCCCCGTTGGCTCTTCTTTCTCTGTCACCACAGGCCTCTCATTCTTCAAGTATTTTCCCTTGTTTAAAACTAAATCAATAAAGAACCGGGGGAGACAAATCAACGTATGTCGTGACCGCGGGGGAGGAGCACCTCCCTGGTCACATGTTCTACTCTATGCCGGCTTGCTGATTTGGGGGAGGGGTGGAAGGATTGACGGAGGCGTGCTGGAGAGATAGAGGGATAGAAGGATAAAGGGATGGTGGGGTGGAGAGATGGTGGGCAACGGGGGATGGCATGGAAAATTCTGCTCCGATGAGTGGTGTGGCGAATGGGAGACCTCATTTATAATGTATATCATGGATTCGTGAGAGATAAAATAATCTCTCCATATAAAATGGAGCACCAGGAAGTGTCTCCGCGGAAATGCCTGGAATCGCCTGTAGCAGCAATTTCAATATTCTGTACTGTTTGTACTTTCATACTGTTAATTCACATATACCCCACGTTACTAAGTGCTGCTCCTCACTGTGTGAGTCAAAAGGGATTAAAAGCTCCATGACTATATGTAAACACATTTTATTCACGATTATTAAAATCACACTACAGTACTGCAGGAGATGATAGTGTTGGAGTATAACCTCTCGCTGGGGAATGGAGAGCAGTTATGTTCCTTTTCAACCTTGAAAACAGTGGTTTCTGGGATGAAAAAGAGAAGAGATGCAAGGTTATGAAACAGAGACAAGTGTCTAATCTAAAGAATATTCGGTAACACTACATCAGGGTACCTTTATAAAGGATATAAAGGGTACCTTAACGTGAAGTCTTAGAAGAATATTCCTTTGTGTATAATCTTGCTTAACAAACAGCCTCACCTTTCCACTGCCCTCAATTCATATGTAAACAGGCTGGACAGCCAGCGAGGAGAAATGAAATAAAGAAACATGACAAGTGGCTACTTAACCAGTCTTTCTTATTGAAACTTGATAAGGCCCGCCGTCTCGTCAAACTTCAACAAACGCTAAGTGACACGCTTAACTGGGTTCAGGTTGCGCATCCGGGTAATTCAGTAAAAATACAAATGAGGCCGGCTGTGAAAACCAATCACTATCCCCTAATTCAAATGAGGATGCCGTTGCCAAACACCTTCCCCAGTCCTTCCACCACACTCCTCTCCTCCTCTCCCCTCCTCCATCGACTGAGCCTCTGACTGAGCTAGGGCATAAACAGCCTTATGGATGCCATCGATCTCCCTATAGGGAATCGACAACAAATAACCCCACTGTTCACTGGCAATTATGTCCCCTGTCGACCAGGCCCCTTTATTTGGGGCCCATTGTAATGGGTGACCTTCAGCTCCTTTCCCTGCCCATCTTCTTGCCCCTTCAGGAAGAGTTTAGGCCCAGGGTCTGGGGGGATTTTGGGTTCAGATGGAGCCCTGTGGGAGACGATGGGGAGGACAGAAGCATCTACCATGACAGATCAATCATGGCTTCACCACAGGGCAACGGGCCAGTGTTCGGCTGCTAATAGAATCCCAATGTCACAGATGACATTAGTCACTGGATCTGCTAGCTTCAAGGTGGAGATGATGATGCCCCTGCTTAAGTCACACCGCCTTGCTCTCACTGCCTTGTCCCCATTGACCTAGCAGGAGAGACAGCTGCCATATTGTCCTTCCAAACTAATCTCAATATGATGATGTGAATACATATGTTGATTTCCATAGTAATTCCAATTCTATGGTGGGCGTGTGGAGGTTCTCTCTGATTGGCTCCATGGTGACCATTGATCTTGTTTTCTTCCTCAGTCAACCCTGATTGTTTGACTATTCAGCCCCTAAAGATCTGGAGCTGCCTAATTACACAGTGGGGTAATACAATCTCTCCCCCCCCCCCCCCCCCCCCCCCCCCCCCCCACCCCCCCCACCCCCATCTTGAACCCCTCTCCCCCACCCCCATTCAAGAAGAAGCTACCTTCAGGGCCTTCATTAGATTTCCAACTCGGAGTGAGAGGAGTGAGTGTAGCGAGGCAATGACTCATAGGACAGATTATGTCCCATGTTCCCTCACAGACAGTTGTTCCAAAGCAGGAGAGGGAGGAGAGGAGACAGGGATGAGTCGTGTGGGAATCTTGGTCACGGGAAGAGACAGACTTCAGAGGGACTTAAAAGCTCCTGATAAAGATGAAGAGGGTTTTTGCATATTTGACCTCCTCTATAGTCCCTACTAAGGTAATGGTATATGTGTATATGCCAGTAGAAAGTGTAGAGGGCAGACACAGCCTTTTAGCTACAGTATAGCACACTCCCATTACTTTCGTTGGTGTCTTAATGTAGATATCTGCAGTGTGCTGCCGTTATTACAGGCTACCTATGAAATCATAAAGCTATACAGTGCTTTTGGAATGTATTCAGACTCCTTGACTTTTTCCACATTTTGTTACGTTACAGCCTTATTCTAAAATTGATTAAATTGTTTTTTTGCTCCTCATCGATCTACACACAATACCCCATAATGACAAAGAAAAAACAGTTTTTTAGACAATTTTGCTAAAAAAAACGGAAATATCACATTTACCTAAGTATTCTGACCCTTTACTCAGTACTTTGTTGAAGCACCTTTGGCAGTTATTACAGTCTCGAGTCTTCTTGGGTATGACCCTACAAGCTTAGCACACCTGTATTTGGGGTATTTCTCTTTCTTCTCTGCAGATCCTCCCAAGCTCTGTCAGGTTGGATGGGAAGTGTTGCTGTACAGCCATTTTCATGTCTCTCCAAAGATGTTCGATCGGGTTCAAGTCCGCGCTCTGGCAGGGCCACTCAAGGACATTCAGAGACGTGTCCCGAAGCCACTCCTGCGTTGCTGTGGCTGTTGTCTTGGCTGTCTAGGTTTCAAAATCAAAATCAAAATCTTGATTCTCATGGTCTGAGAGTACTTTTAGGTGCCTTTTAGCAAACTCCAAGTGGGCTGTCATCTGCCTTTTTTCTGTCTGGCCACTCTAACATAAAGGCCTGATTGGTGGAGTGCTGTAGAGATGGCTGTCTTTCTGGAAGGTTCTCCCATCTCCACAGAGGAACTCTGGAGCTTGTCGTGGAAAATTACATAATTAGTCATGCTATCCCATGTTTTAAAGAATAGTCTCTTGTTATATGCTAGGGTTTTTTGTAACCTTAGCTTACAGCTAAGACACCTTTGGGTGCAACCGCAGCATGTGAAATCCTGTGGGTTTACTATCTACAGAAAGTCACATGTATGGAACCTTGCAGAAAGGAGTACAATATAGTGTATAGTGTTTGTTGTTGTGAATGCAGTTAGACGGTTGAGCCCTCAGGCTATCAACCTATCTTAAATTCTGCACAGACATCTAATGACCTTTTACACACTATCTACTGACTACCACATATACAGAAAGGGGTAGTATTTTCTCTATAAAAGCAGTGACCTGGCTATGTTTGTTAAGCTTTCAACTCTGAACCATTACTGGTGATGTTGATTGCTTCATTTTTGCAAATCTTATAATAAAGATTTTGTTGGAAGAATTTACAGTCTCTCTCTTCCTCTAGAATTTCCCTGACAAAATTGGCGACGAGGATGGACGGCTACCTCCGTTTGCTGATTGCTCCCGAGGAGACCGAGGTTACTTGTGCACAGGACTGCCTGCATTAGACGTGGCTCGGGAGCCCAAACTCCAACTAAAACGGAGCAGAAAGGGACCCGCCTCGGACTGGTTGGGAGCGTCAGTGATTGGATATGCCATTCCGGACAATCGAAATAGATTAAGGGTGAGACTAATCTTCTTTTAAACACCATTGAAAATCCTGTTCTGGGAAAAGTTGTGCACATTATGTCTTTGTTGGAGCAAAGACACCCCTAGTTAGAATCTTTGTTGGTGCAGAGTTATTTCTTAATAGGGGAAGTCCTGGAAGTAATTATAGGTCAAACATCCTGTTGAAGCAGGGTGATCTCCAATTGGGATATTTTTGTTTAAGCAGAAGTATCCTGGTTAGAGACAGGGGTTGTGTTTCTCTGTTGAAGCAGAGAGGCGGCCATGGGATGATATGACATGGTTACGAGTTATGTGATGCTAGGGCACAATCCTGAGATAGAAATAAAAACATTGTAAAAAATATATGTTTTAATATATCAGTGTCAGGGAATTTGCATAGGAGGAACTACCATATGGGTATAGCATTTAAAATGACAAAGAATAATTGTATATTTTTTTTAATTTTAAATTATTAAACACTGTTGTTTGTGTGTTTGTGTTTAAGTGTGTGTGTATAGCGGAGTTTCACAATGGGAGCCAACAGCAGCAAGAGAGTACCTTGCCTGCCCAATACACTGACCGGACCAGTGAAGGTCATGGAGGATAAATGGGGCGGGATATTCTGGAACATGTACAAAGTAGCAGATTTTTCCTTAAAAGGCACATTGAGTGAAATTTTATTAGCAGAATGTAGAAAGAACTTTGAGGAAACCATGAAAGGCAAGACATGTCTAATAGATTGGGGTAAGTTTAGAAAGTGGTAGAGGGAAGCCGAAAGACAGTCCGACAGGAAAGTTAAAGGACAAATGGTGAAAGACAGTTAGAAGAAGAAACAGACGGAGGGAGATAATAAAAGAAGGAGAAACAGGGATGATGATAATGACTTTCCACCCCCCTATTATACCTCTGTATCCACTGCACCAGCACCAGCCCTGGTTGTCTAACAGCAGCTCGCTCAGCCGTCTCCCCCACTGCAACTCTACCAGCAGACCCCTCGGAGGTGGCCCATGAGCAGTGGAAATCCGTTCCATGCACTGGCCCACATTGAGTCCCGTCTCTGGTGTTGATGGACGCTGGGAACTTCAGCGTCGACCCATACCACGCAGCTAAGTCCCTCACCCACAACAGTCATGACTGGAACAGGTAAAAAGGGGGCCCAAACACAACCTTTCTCCAGGCACCTCTGGTAACGTTCCCTAATCCACAACCACTACCTGTGGACGGTGAGGAGGGCCATGACGAATGGCACCCACTTGTCAACATCCAGAAGACTTGGAGACAGGACGAACTGAAGGACATTGCTAAAGAACTTCCAGATCCTACAAAGGACGCTGGTGATTTTGCCACATAGCTACTTAAGATGGCCCGGCTGTACAAGCCATCTGCAGCTGAGATCGCGCACATTTGCCGTATCAAGATGAGGCTGCGATCGGCGGCCTTGGAGGGAGACTTTGATGAAAACTACAAATAGGGAGAGGGTGAAGCCAATCAGACCCAACTGGCTAAGTTGTGTGATCGCATAAAATAACATTACACACCATTGACCGATTGGGCAAGTATATATAGTTGCACACAGAAAGCTAAGGAGTCGTTGGAAGACTACAGACATAGGCTGGAGACCTGCTACCGTAAGCATAGCGGGCTCAAACCAATGACTGATGTCCACCACAATGATGACTACGACAGCCTCTTTAAAGCTTTTGCCAGCCCTTGGTAAACAGGTTAAAATGATTTGCATTGGCTGGGTAACTACCAGTGTACGAGAGGTTATTGAACACTCAAAATGCTGAGAGGCAGCGATTGTCACAAGAAGACAAAACAAAACAGAGAATAGAAAAAGAAGGAGTGAAGTTACAAGCTACACAGCTGGCTTTTTATCAAGGACAAGGCCAGCAGCGGCAGGCTCAGGGAAGACCTCCAAATTATGGACAGAGGGGAAGGGGAAGAGGTAGAGGATGAGGAGGGGGAGCCAGTGCTGATGGGTGGGCCAGACAGCAGCAACAACAGGACAGGAACTTTGTTTGTTATAACTTTGGAAAATAAGAACATTTCGCTAGAAAGTGTCCAAACACAAGTGAGCAGGGATCAGTAAGGGGTGGTTGGAGAACCGGACCGATCGAAAACAACCCATTACAACCCTCATATGGACTGACGCGAGGTAGAGACAGGTGACACCCTTAGCCAGCATTTAAAGATTTTTTCAACCCCCGTGAGAAGCCAATGGTTCGTCTCTTCGTCAATGGTCAGTCAATTTAATTTCTAGTAGATCCCGGAGCTGCAATGTATGTCATAAATTCAAAATGTATGTCCAAACCTCCCATGTCAAATCAATCAGTTACCACTGTAGGAGCCTCAGAAGTGACTTTGAAAGAGTTGCTCACGATGCCCCTACCTGTTAAAATTGATAACACATAAACCATCAATAAATTTTTTCTGCATGTTGTCCTGTAAATTTGGCAGGAAGAGATCTTCTCTGTAAATTGGGAATTTATATTATTTGTAAAGGAAAAGACCTCACTGTTGTACAGCCTCAAGAGACATGTCATCTCATGATGTTGTCCGACACGGTATCAACATGTGATTGGTACTATGCATGGGACGTACAGGATACTGATGGCCCTACCGATGAAATGTTCTCAACTGCTTTCAGTTGTTGGAAACAGAAAGGCAGTTTTATGTCACAGACTGGCTTACATTGCACCACACATTTCTCACCATCAACAAGTGATTTAGATTATGAACAAAATTGGCTGACAGGAACCATATCCCGAGAGAGCTTACTCTGCAGTGACATGTATAGTGGGCCCCAATTTTGCGCTTTAAGTGTTCAATTAACGAAAGAACAGGCTTTGTTGTATGTATTTATTGACAGGGTGCCACATATATATATATATATATATGTAGCTAAAACAGATGATGTTGCTTGGGAGGATACTTGTATTTGGTTAAGATCTGTCTTGAAGGTCACTGACTGGGTACTTAGAGCGGATGGGTCTAAATTCTCCCCCCAGTATACATACTTTGTGTGTTCCATTATTTTGGGCTGTACATGTTCCACTTGGTGTACATGGCCTTAATTGCACTAAACAAACTAAACAGATGATTTCTGTGGAGAATGAGTCACCCATGTTGATTGGTCGCCTGGACTCTTTATGGGCTTAAGATAAGTATGACATTGGGCAAATGAGGGGGGTCTTCCTGTCCGAAAAATTCCTTCTTTATATCCCAAAAATGTTCATTTATTTGGCACGTTTGATTCATAAAATACACCGGTTCCAACTCGCCCAACATGACTACAAATTATCTAATAAGTTACCTGTAAACTTGGTCCAAACATTTCAAACAACTTTCCTAATACAACTTTAGGTATCCTAAAACATAAATAATCAATCAAATTTAAGACGGAAAATACTGTGTTCAATAGCGGATAAAATCAAAGTGGAGCGAGCTCCAGGTAGCGCGCACCAAACAAAAGAGTCCACTTGGCATGACACTTAGAAAGTACAGCCGTACTTCTTCATTTCTCAAAGGAAAAACATCAACCAATTTCAAAAGACTGTTGACATCTAGTGGAAGCCATAGGAACTGCAACCAGGTGCCTCATAAATCTACTTTCCCATAGAAACCCAATAGAAAACACAATGACCTCAATTTTTTTTTCCTGGATGGTTTGTCCTCGGGGTTTCACCTGCCAAATAAGTTATGTTATGCTCACAGACATTATTTTAACAGTTTTAGAAACTTTAGAGTGTTTTCAATCCAAATATACCAATTATATGCATATCCTAGCTTCTGGCCTGAGTAGCAGGCAGTTTACTTTGGGCATGCTTTTATCTGGACGTGAAAATACTGCCCCCTATCCCAAATATGTTTTTTTTTTACCTCTCTGGGATATGTGGGATGGTAGCGTCCCACCTGGCCAACATCCAGTGAAAATGCAGAGCGCCAAATTCAAATAAATTAGTATAAAAATTTAACTTTGAATAAATCACACATTGAATATACCAAATTAAAGCTACACTTGTTGTGAATCCAGCCAACGTGTCAGATTTCAAAAATGCTTTACGCCGAAAGCAAACGATGCCAAAATCAAAGAGAGAAAAGCATATTTCAACCGTGGCAAAACGCACAAATAAAAAATATAATTCATGCCTTACCTTTGACGAGCTTCTTCTGTTCGCACTCCGATATGTCCCATAAACATCACAAATGGTCCTTTTGTTCGATTAATTCCGTCGATATATATCCAAAATGTCAATTTATTTGGCGCATTTGATACAGAAAAACACCGGATCCAACTTGCGCAATGTAACTACAAAATATCTCAAAAGTTACCTGTAAGCATTGTCCAAACATTTCAAACTACTTTTGTAATACAACTTTGGGTATTTTGTTATGTAAATAATTGATCAAGTTGAAGACGGGATGATCTGTGTTCAATACCGGAGAAAAACAAAGTGGAGCGTGCTTTCAGGTCACGTGCCTCTAACAAAGAGTACACTTCCCTCGAGCCTCATTCTGAACAGTGTTCCATCTTTATTTCTCAAAGTAAAAACCTCAACCAATTTCTAAAGACTGTTGACATCCGGTGGAAGCGGTAGGAACTGCAAGAATGTCCCTTAGAAATCTGGATTCCCAAAGAAATCCATTGAAAAGAGAGTGACCTCAAAAAAAATCTGATTGGTTTGTCCTTGGGGTTTCGCCTGCCAAATAAGTTCTGTTATACTCACATACATGATTCAAACAGTTTTGGAAACTTCAGAGTGTTTTCTATCCAAATATACCAACATGCATATCTTATCTTCTGTGGATGAGTAGCAGGCAGTAGAATTTGGGCATGCTTTTCATCCAAAAATCTGAATGCTGCCCCCTATCCTTGAGAAGTTAAGGGCCTACCGTCATGGTGACCCAGTGGCTATATGGACAGTCTCAACAAAGCTATTGCCTTGTGTTTGGTGATAAAGTATGTACCAATGTTTATATTCATATGTTCCATTTCCCCCTTCTGGCACTATTTGAACGTTTGAAACTTGCAATGTATTGTAGTGTATTAAGTGTAAGAAAGGTATTTCCTTTTCCTCATGTCAATGCTTCCTCATGTCAATGCAATGTTTAATGAAAATGCTTGTAAGTAATTTTCTATTAGGTTGAAACTTAGTCTCAAAAGGGAGGACATGTTGTGGAAAATTACATAATTAGTCATGCTATCCAATGTTTTACTGCTTAAATAATAGTCTCTTGTATATGCTAGTGTTTTTTCTAACCTGATACAAACTTCTCTTGGTGTGACTTAGTCATGAGACTGGGCTTGCAGCTAAGAGAGGTTTGAGTGCAACCGTAGCATGTGAAATCCCATGGGTTTACTATCTTCAGAAAGTCACATGTATGGAACCTTGCAGAAAGGAGTACAATATAGTGTTTGTTGTTGCAGTTAGAGGGTTGAGCCCTCAGGCTACCAACCTCATGCTATCTTAAAGTCTGCACAGACAATTAATGACCTTTTACACACTCTACTGACTACCACATATACAGAAAGGGGTAGTATTTTCTCTATAAAAGCAGAGACCTGGCAAGGTTTGTTAAGCTTTCAACTCTGAACCATTACTGGTGATGTTGATTGCTTCATTTTTGCTAATCTTATAATAAAGATTTTGTTGGAAGAATTTACAGTCTCTCTCTTCCTCTAGAATTTCCCTGACAAGCTCTGTCAGATTGATCATCGCATTCTTGGTCAACTCCCTGACCAGGGCCTTCTCCCTTGATTTCTCAGTTTGGCCGGGCGGCCAGCTCTAGGAAGAGTCTTGGTGATTCCAAACTTCTTCCATTTAAGAATGATGGAGGCCACTGTGTTCTTGGGACATTCAATGGCCGCAGAATTTTTTTTCAACCCTTCCCCAGATCTGTGCCTTGACACAATCCTGTCTCGGAGCTTTAAGGACAATTCCTTCGACCTCATAGCTCGGTGTTTGCTCTGACATGCACTGTCAACTGTGTGACATTATATAGACAGGTGTGTGCCTTTCCAAAACATGTCCAATTAATTTAATTTACCACATGTGGACTCAATTCAAGTTGTAGATACATCTCAAGAATGATCAATGGAAACAGGATGCACCTGAGCTCAATTTCGAGTCTCATAGCAAAGGGTCTGAATACTTATGTAAAAAAAGTATTTCCTTTTTTTTTATTTGAATACATTTGCAATTATTTCTAAAAACCCGTTTTGGCTTTGTCATTATGGGGTATTGTGTGTAGATTGGAAAATGTTTTATTTAATCCATTTTAGAATAAGGCTGTAATGTAACAAAATGTGGAAAAAGGGAAGGGGTCTGAATACTTTCCAAATGCACTGTACATGTAGTGGAGGTATTATCATGCATCTATCATACTCCCTCTTCCTCTCCCTCTCCCTCTCTCTCTCTCTCTCTCTCTCTCTCTCTCTCCCATCACCATCCCTCTTTCTCCCCTCTCCTTCTCTCTCTCTAACCATCCACCTCTTCTCCTTCTCTCTAACCCTCCACCTCCCCTCCCTTAGACCCTTTCACCCCTCACTTCCCTTCTCCCTCCATCTCGCTATGTGAGACATGACATTTGCCAGTAGTGTGACCATGGCCTCCATGGTCCCCAGCAGAGGTCTTACTGCAGCTCGGCAACCTTCATTACGAAGAGGAAATAAAACAGTGATTTCCCAACAAGCGGTTGCCTCGTTTACAATTGCCCTCTATCATCTACTTGACCTAATCCTAAACCCACAGAACCAACACCTAATCCTTAACCCACATGACCAACACCTAATTCTAAACCCACATGACCAACACCTAATCCTAAACCCACATGACCAACACCTAATCCTAAACCCACATGACCAACACCTAATCCTAAACCCACATGACCAACCCAGAGACCAACTCAGCATACATTAACTGTTATGTATGCATTGTACTATGGAAGGTGTTTTGAGAATGAGGATGGATGCAATGTCAATTTACCTGTAATCTACGTATGTCTAGGTACTAAATGTCCATCCTTCTATAATACATAAATTGCCTATGTACTGTATATAAAATGTATGAATAGGAGACAAAAAGCGGTGTTAAGATATGAACTCAACAATCTGGTACAAATATTACCCACTCTTCCATTCCTCCTACCACTAGGTAAACCCATCTCTGGGTGTGTATTCAGGATAGACCACTTTGTGCTGCGAGTACACAGCATCGCCTATGACAGCTTCTGAAAATCAAATCACATTTTATTGGTCACATTCACATATTTAGTAGATGTTAATGCAGGTGTAGCGAAATGCTTGTGTTCCTAGCTCCAACAGTGCAGTAGGATCTAACAATTCACAACAATACACACTAATCTAAAAGAAAAATAATGGAATTAAGAAATGTATAAATATTAGGACGAGCAATGTCGGAGTGGCATTGACTAGAACACAGTAGAATACAGTATATACATATGAAATAAGTAAAGCATTATGTAAACATTATTAAAGTGACTAGTGTTCCATTATTAAAGTGACCAGTGATTCTATGTCCATGTATATAGGGCAGTAGCCTCTAAGGTGCAGGGTTGAGTAACCGGGTGATACCCAGCTAGTGATGAATATCTCAGACAGTAGCCTCTGCTGTGTGCCTTCCCTTCCCTGGTCCATTACTTCACTCTCCGGTGCCCAGATTGGAGAACAGAGAGAGAGAGAGAGAGTGAGAGAGAGAGAGGCAGAGAGAGAGAGAGAGAGAGAGAGAGAGAGAGAGAGAGAGAGAGAGAGAGAAAGAGGCAGAGAAAGAGATAGAGAAAGAGTGAGAGAGAGATACTGTACATAGCTTATGTAACATTTTAAATGTTATACTACATTTTTTAACTGCTAACAATGTAATATTTTAAATGTTTTTATTCTGTCAAAACTTCTGTGTGTGTGTATTGTTTACTGTTAATGTCTGTTTTTGTCTTTGTTTAGTCTAATTCACTTTGTTGGTTTTTGTCATTGTTGTTATTTTAGTTTGCCACTTGCTTTGGCAATGTAAACATGTTTCCCATGCCAATAAAGCCACTTTTAATTGAATAGAGAGGGAGCGAGAGAGAGAGAGAGAGTGACAAGCCTCTTGTGTTTGTACCTGCATTAATTGTACTAATGATCAGAAGAGGTCACTCTCTCCATGATCCCTGTTGTACCATTAAACACATAAAAAACACTGATTAACAGGATATTCACTCAGTGCATCAATCTTGCGTAATTAGAGCCTATGTTTTGACTCTCTCTCTCTCTCTTCTTTCTTCCTTGCCTTCACAAAATCAAGCAGCATCCTCCTTTTAATGAACTAATGAGCCACTGTGCTTGGCTGACCAAGAGTGAAACAAGAAAGGAGACCAACTGGCAATGCAGGCTGCTTTACGAGCCAAATAAAGTGTTTCGCTCTGGGTAGGTTCCTCAGTCTCTGGATGGAAAAACACCACTAAAAGGGCTGTAGAGAAACATCTTGCCAGGGATGGGGAGGTGTGTGTGGCATGTTTGCATGGAAAGGAAAGGACACAGCTGTCATGTTAAGAGCAGGCGTACACACAGGCCCATAACATGAATCTATCATATATGTAGTGGTCTGTGAGACGTGAGGGCAGTGTGTTGTGTTGGCCTAACCCACATGCTCATGCAAACAGCTGCTGTATGTGCCATGAGAAGAGAGGGAGGAGAGGGAGGAGAGAGGAGAGAGAGAGGAGAGGGAAGAGAGAGAGGAGATGGAAGAGAGAGAGAAGAGGGAGCTGAGGGAGGAGAGGGAAGAGAGGGAGGAGAGGGAAGAGAGGGAGGAGAGGGAGGAGAGGGAAGAGAGGGAGGAGAGGGAAGAGAGGAGAGATGAATCACTCTGAAGTGTATAGTGTGCCTGAGCATGGTGCGGCATTGCAGCGGTTTCATAGCCTCCTCTCTCTCTTTCTCAGTCTGTATACACAAATAGAGAAGCAGTGTGTGTATTTTTTAATCCTGTTGGAAGGTGCCTTAGTGGTGAGATGCTCAGCCAGTGACAGGTCCTTTAAATTCACCACTGCCAATTAGAGTCACTCCTGTCGGCGGTAGAAAAAACAGCATTGGCGATGAGCGCGGCTCCCAATGTAGAGATGGAAATGCCGTAATTTGGAGTAATTCGTCATATCGCTAGCGCTTGCCCTGCCTGCCTGCCTGCCTGCCCGCCCGCCCGCCCGACAGAATAAATAGGGTCAGCGGCATGTGATCGGCAACATTCATTTATATGTAAATGACCCCATCTCTCTACATCCCCATGTTTCTCTCTCCCTCTCATTCCCTCTTTCTTCCTGTTTTTCCTTCTTCCCTCTCTCTCGTATGTATCCCCTGCCTGCCTCTCCTCCCCTGCTCCCTACTCCCTCCTTCACTGTGCTATGCTTTTGGGTCTCTCTCTGGTGTGCTAAGGCTCTGTGTTGTGGGCCTGCATATAGTAGTGTTCAGTATCACTATGATCTACTGAAGACACTTAGCATACAGAACACAGCAATTATCTTCAAAAGGGAAACATTCGCCCCAAAAACAAAGATAAAAACAAGAAACGGTCTGTACTTAGCCTACTCATTATAAGTGTTGTCCTTTCCCCTTTGTTATAACGTTTAAAAAATATATTTGTTCTATTTTGTATTTAGTTGGAGGAAAGAACAGGCGCAAACTTTTTTTAATGGTGCCAAGGTTCAGTTTATGTTCGGTATATAATCAACTGGAGTGAGAGAGAGAGAGTGAGAGAGAGAGAGAGAGAGAGAGAGAGAGAGAGAGAGAGAGAGAGAGAGAGAGAGAGAGAGAGAGAGAGAGAGAGAGAGAGAGAGAGAGAGAGAGAGCGCGAGCGCAGTGGAGTACATCAGATAGATAGTGTGTGGGAGCCTGGAGGTGTACTTGCTTGGTTCATTAGCTACCTTTAATGTACTGATGCAGAACCAGGGTCCTGTAAATTCCTGCGTCAGTGTGACAAGATAGATAATTACACCTCCATAAATAATGGAAAGCATCAGCCACTTCCTATAGATGTGCCTTAATGAGGCTAATACATGGTGAGAAGCTGAGGGTGCTTGGCAGGTAGTGCCCCTAATGTTTTGCTTCACTATATCTCATGAAGCAAAGATCCTCCACCTCTGCTGATTTTTCCTGATTCTTTTTTAAGTGGACAGACTGTATATTAAAGGAGAGTAAAAACATTGCTGCGGTAGATGTTGCATTTTGCATGTCTGAGTGAGGTGTTTATTTTACATAAGTTATTCATGAAGGACCTCCTTTGATGATGCATTGATTTTATTATCAAATCTTTCAAATGATTTTCCATCTACCGTTTATTTATTTATGTCCAGCCCATCACTGAAATATGTAGGAAGGTATAATTCTGTTAGTTGGACAGTGAACCTTTTGGATTTAATCTCTGTCAATAATTCATATGTAGAGATAAATCCATCTGGTGTACACATCTGGGACGAGGAAAAGAGTCCCTGTTGTGAAGATGAGATGTACCTTTTAATAAGGTAATAAGGCTCTCTCTCTTTTTAAGTGAGATGTTTTAATGTGTTCCACAAAGTGAGACTAAACTATTTTTCAATCACGAGATAAAATCCCTCCAAAAAGTATTTCAAAGGGAATATTTCAAAAATACCATTTCAAGCTGCACCCCCCTCTATATCCGCCTCTCTCAACTCCATGTGAGCCAAATGGTGTGTGTAGTGTAGAGGGGGTTGGTGCAAACTCCTGCAACCATTGATAAGAGTGACTGTGTGTGTGTGTGTGTGTGTGTGTGTGTGTGTGTGTGCCATTGAGAATACCAACAACAGAGCCTCACACATCAGCTGAGTTAGTGTGTGCCTCTGTCACACAACATCCCTTAAATAACTTGCTTGCCACACACACAATGTCCTCATAGCCATTTTCTCCCCCCCCCCTTCTACCCAGCTGCTACAAGACAATAAAGTCACATCACACTGGAACAGTGGCTAATACATTTGATTTGTAATAAAAAAAACACTTCCAAACAAGCTGTTTATATTTCAGACATGCTGTTTGTAGGCATATTTACGTCAGAAGTGTCCCCTTGTACTGCAGCATACGCAATACAGGCCCTTATTTCCTGGTAAGGTTCATTACTTTCTGTGCATGGCTTTAATTCTCCATCATTAAGGTTAATGTGGTTCTGTGTGGAACGGCGGAGCAGAGCGGTGGTCATTAGGGTTAATGTGGTTCTGTGTAGAACGGCGGAGCCGAGCCGAGTGGTGGTTATGGCCATAGCTGTGTAGCAGCTGGGGAGAGGAGAGGAGACCACACGAGCATGACTCCATCACACAGCCTGATGGTGCCAGAGCCCAGTGTGAGCCTCCCCCGCTTCTCTGACCACCACCGCTGCAGGGACCCCCCCCCCCACATCATCTAAATGAAACACCACATAGGACTATCATTTCACAGACACACACTGAAGAAATGACCTGGCTTCACTTTTAACATGAACATGAGGAAACTGGGCGAGTTACACAACAGCACTTCCAACCGAGCAAGCTGTAAAAGCAATGTTGAAAAGACAATTCCCTGCATGACTGACGACAGAAGGCTTATTACAATTTCAGAGGTGCCAGGTGTGTTTGATTCCTCTTCCCAGTGTCCTTGTGTCTGGAGTGACACACCCACCTTGATTTCTTTATTTATTAACCTTGACAAATCAAATCTGGATCTCTCAGGTCCCAGCACACTGCCGTTGGACGTGGTGAGACACACAAGCAAAGTGCTTGCATGAATATACTGTATGTATGTTACGCACGCCTCTATGAAGAGGAAATGCAACACCCCGCTACAACTCAAATCTCCGTGAAGCGAAAGAGGTATGGACTGTAGGTGCGAGTAAGGATGACAAAAGGCAGAATTTGTACCGTTCACTAGGAATTTATTACTTCACGCGGTAATAAGAGGAAAAGGGGCTGGACGGAACCAGTGCAAAGAAAGTAAATATTAAAGCCCCCTCTATCTAACCTGCCTACCCACTACTTACCTAATTTAGCACCACCTGGTGCCCTAACCAAAATACAGTGGGTGGTCCACTCAGGTCTTACCTTGTGTGCCTAGACAGTGAATATACTACGGGTATATGTATGCCCGCGGGCCTCTTGCCTAAGCACTCCCTAGGTGCCTTCCCCTTCCCCCCTGGGAACAAATGAAACAGAATAACACAAACAATTTCAATAATCAAAACACTGCGTCCTATTGACACACAGACATAACCATTCAGCGCTGTCACGCAACCAATACAGGACACACATCTCCCTCTGAGAACAACCAACACAGTACATCACCCTCAGCCATCAGCCTCAGCCATCAGCCTCAGCCATCAGCCTCAGCCATCAGCCTCAGCCATCAGCCTCAGCCATCAGCCTCCTCTCTCAGCCTCCTCTCTCAGCAATGATCTCTCTCCTAAACAACAGAATACTGGCGTTTATAACTGGAGAAGGAGTCTAATGGGATACAGCTGTAACTTTACGAGGGGGTGGGGTCAGCTCCAATTAGTCGTGGAATCGACCAATCAGCTGCTTGGGGGATTTCAGGAAGCCATTTCCTGAAATACACATATGCAAATACACAAACTACAACACAGAAACTGGGGAATGTAACACGCCCACCACAAAAAATGCAAACTAACAAAAACCGACGCATCCCCAGTTAGTAAACCCGTGATAGAGCTATAAGCTATCTGTACATTACATCCTTGTACAATCAGAGCCCACCGCATAAGGCGGAGGTTCTGATTGTACATTTGCTTCAAGAACACCAATGGATTATGGTCCTTGAAGACCATTACAGGCAAGGCCTGGAGCCCACATATACCTCAAAGAACTGTAAGGCAAGCAAAAAAGCCAGAGTCTCTTGTTCAATTGTAGAGTACCTTGACTGACACGAGTTGAACTTACGGGAGAAGAAACTGACAGGCCGATCCACTTCATCTTCATCTCTTCATCTTCCTGTAAGAGAACAGCACCCACCCCCACTATACTAGCATCTACCTCCAACTTAAAAGGTTTGTCAAAGTTGGGGACGGCAAGCACTGGGGCACTACAAAGTAGCGCTTCAGCGGACTCAAAAGCATAGTTACAGTCCTTGGACCACTTAAATGGTACCTTGGGACTAAGCAGAGTTGAAAGGGGCGCTACTACCGTCGATAAATTCTTACAGAATGTACGATAGTACCCTACCATCCCTAGGAATCTGCGCAACTGACGGCGAGTCGTGGGAGCAGGAAAAGCAACAATTGCTTCCACTTTGCCAGTTACTGGGCGCACTTCACCTTGTCACACTTGTTTCCCTAAGTAAGTCACAGTAGCCTTACCAAACTCACACTTGGCCATATTGAGGGTTAAAGAAGAATTCTCCAACCGCTGAAACACACTTCTCAAAGTGGAGAGATGATCAGACTAAGTAGACGAATGAATCACCACATCGTCAAGGTAAGCAGTACAATTTGGCACATCTGCAAACACAATATTAACTAGCCGCTGAAAAGTAGCAGGTGCATTACACATGCCAAAGGGCATCAAAGTGTATTGTACGAAGTTATCTGGCATAACAAAAGCCGATATGTCAGAATCTCGAGAGGTCAGAGGCACCTGCCAATAACCTTTTAGCAAATCTAACTTACTAACGTAAGCAGCAGAGCCAATTGTATCAATGCAGTCATCTAAGTGAGGTAGAGGAAAATAATCAGACTTTGTAACGGCATTTAGTCCGTACATAAGCGGGACGTACCGTCAGGCTCAGGAACAAGAATACATGGGCAACTCCAGGAGCTGTTATTGGGTTTTTCCATGTCATTCTATAATAAATAAGCGACCTCACTTTTCATTACCTCCCTTTTCTTAGCATTAACCCGGTACGGATGCTGACGTATAGGAGCAGCGTTCCCCACATCCACGTCACGTTCCAAGATGGACGTGGGACTTGGAACGTCCTGAAACACATTGAGAAAACTGTTTATCAATAGGATAAGATCCTTAGTTTGATCGTTATCCAAATGTTCCATTTGAGAGGGTAACTTCTTCAGCATCTCTGAATTACATAGGCGTTCACACTGCTGTAACTTATGGAGTAACTCCCACCCGTCCTCCTTATCCTCCTCTAGGTCCCAGCCAGGCTTCAGCACCACCACAGCCACACTGGAGACGGCGGGGTGGACCGGCTTTCCTGAGGAACTGTTGGGAGTTTCACGCACATAATAGGTTTTCAACATGTTAACATGACACACACACGAGAAGAACGCCTTCGATCTGGGGTCTTTATCGCATAATTGGTGTCACTGAGTTTCTTTTCCACCAGATATGGTCCAGAAAAACGTGCCGACAGAGATGAGCCAGGGATTGGCAACAAAACTAAAACTTGATCCCCTGGTGCAAAAGAATGACCAACAGCTTTTTTGTCATAATGCAACTTCATGCGTTTTTGAGACGAGGAGAGAGACTTTTGGGCTAACGCACAGGCGGCGTGCAGTCTCTCCCGCATCTTACTGACATAATCCAAAACATTTTTAGGGGCACTACTGGGTGTAGGAGATAAGATATGCTCCTTCAAAACTTTCAGCGTACCCCGTGGGGTGTGTCCAAACACAAGGTCAGCAGGACTGAACCCTAAGGACTCTTGTAGTTCTAATAGCAAATAGGACAAAGGGCACCCCCTCATCCCAATCGGTACTGGTATCCATGCAATACTTGCGTAGCATTTCCTTCAGTGTCTGATGCCAGCGTTCGAGAGCCCCTTGACTCTCTGGATGATACGGACTGGAGACCTGATGGGAAATACACAATGTCTTTAACACATTTGAGGACAGTATTGACATGAAGTTGGATCCCTGATCAGTTTGGATTACTTTAGGGAGTCCAAACGTAGAGAAGAACTTCACTAGTGCCTTCACCACAGTCTTAGCCGTTATAGTACGGAGAGGAATAGCCTCTGGATATCGAGTAGCACTGCACATTATTGTTAGTAGGAACTGGTTACCTGACCTGGTTTTCGGCAATGGACCTACACAATCAATTATCACTCTTTCAAACGGTTCCCCCACCACAGGAATCGGGCAGAGGGGCGCACGTGGAACTGTTTGATTCGCTTTCCCAGTGAGTTGACATGTTTTACAAAATTGGACCACCTCAGACTTCAAACCTGGCCAGAAAAAAAATGTTTAAGGACTCGGTTAAAAGTCTTTGTGATCCCCAAGTGTCCGGACGCTGGTCATGGGCGAGTGACAGCACCTGCTGTCAGAACGGTGTAGGAACAACCACTTGACACACTTCACTCCAGTCACTAACGGTGTCATGAGCTGCCCATTTCCGCATCAAAACTCCTGCTTCCATAAAGTAGGCAGTCTCCTTAGTTTTAGCTTCCTCAATGGAAATTACCGAAGCAAAACATTTGAGAAGACTGGTGTCTCCCTTTTGACATTCAATCACCTTCTCGGGGGTGACAGGCAAAGGAATGTAATGAAATTGAGGGGCAATTTCGCCTGCCTTAGGGAGTAAAAACTGTCGGCCTTGTAGAAGGAATACTCGGTGCATTGTCTTCTACCTCAACATTCTCAAAAATGGAACTAGCCAAATCCACCACATCTCCTAGCTTGCGAGATTGTGCCCTCGTTAACACACAAGCAGGAAAAACATGGGGAAATGCTTGAACCAATTTATCATCTGTAGTTCTGATTTCTGGGTTGTCTACTACCTCTAACACAGGAGTAACGTTAACACCAGCAATATCGTTCCCTAGTAGCAATGTGACTCCTTTTACTGGCAGTGTAGACACTATACCAACACGGAAATGTCCTGATACCAAGTCTGACACTAAGTGGACCCAGTGTAATGGTACAGGTGCGTTTTGTCTCTATTCCCTGTAATATGACATGTGTGCCACAAAACGTTTCCGGAGACCATGGTAAAGCATCAGTAACAATAACTGACTGCGCCGCCCCGGTGTCTCGTAAGATTTGGATAGGCTTTTGATCAGCTTGTTCTCCTGTTAAGGAAACACAACCAGCCGAGATAAACAGAGCATAGACAGGATCCGGTTTCTCAAATGTTGAATCAATAACTCCATCCAATGGACGAGCCAAAGACTTGACTAAACCCAAACTTTTCATTTTTGGGGATGGTGACTGGGACTGTTTCGGTTTATTTTTCAAAACTAGGCAGTCCGCAATCACGTTACCCTTTTGGTGACAGTAAAAACATTCATGGATTTCATGAAAGAGCTTAGGGTTGTCAGAGGAAAATCTACCTGAAAGAGGCACTGATGACGTACTCGTTCGGCCTTCAAAACGAGGCGCACCAAAGACAGTCTTGTGTGTCAAAGCGTACTCATCTGCCAACACTGCTGCCTGGGCCAATGCCGCCACTTTCTGTTCATTTAAATGAACTACAATTCTATCTGGGAGGTTGCTTTTAAAGTCCTCCAACAGCATCAACTCCCGAACACCAGCGACTAAACAGAGACTCTTTGTCCCTTGCAAACTCAAACGTAAGTTGAGATGTTTTTTTTTGTGGTTCCTGAAGCACTGCCTATAAGCTTCAGGCACCAACTCATAAGCCCGCAACACGGTAGTTTTAACTGTATCGTAGTGTAAACTGTCTTCCAGGGAGAGAGCAGCTTAATTAACCGTGGAGTCGACCAATCAGCTGCTTGGGGGATTTCAGGAAGCCATTTCCTGAAATACACACATGTAAATACACAAACTACATCACAGAAACTGCGAGTGACGTCACAGATTGAAAAGCTATTAGCGCGCACCCCGCTAACTAGCTAGCCATTTCACATCGGTTACACTCACCCTCATTTTGACCTCCTCCTTTTCCGCAACAACCAGTGATCCGGGTCAACAGCATCAATGTAACAGTATAGCTTCTGTCCCTCTCCTCGCCCCTACCTGGGCTTGAACCAAGGACTCTCTGCACACATCGACAACAGCCACCCTCGAAGCATCGTTACCCATCGCTCCACAAAAGCCGCGGGGAACAAGGGGAACAACTACTTCAAGGTCTCAGAGCGAGTGACGTCACCGATTGATAGTGCGCACCCCTAACCCCTAACTAGCTAGCCATTTGACATCGGTTACATGTACACACACAGACACAGTGTCTGTATGTTGCATCTCGGCCAAGGCCACTTTAACTAACTACTGAATGGGCACAGAGAGAATCTCTGCAGAGTCTGGGTAAGATTGTTTGTAGTGAAATTATTATAGTGATCAAACCCTATAGTACAGCAGCTGATGATGCCTTTACCATAAACTATGTATGCTGAAATAAGCACAAATGAATATGAAATCAATATAACTTTCATAAATTTGAGGGATAATTTTACCTCAGGCTAGAGTACAGTGACAGACAAATTTACCCCTGTGTTTCTAGAAGTGCCATTTCTCATACTTTGTGAGTGGGGCTGCTGGGTAATAACTCGAGCTACTTGGAGTTGTATCGTTTTTGCTACTTCCTTCTATTCTACTGGGAATCAGAGAGAGACTCTGCTGCTATCAGAACAAAGTATCTCCACAGTCAGCCAGCCAGCCTGAGCAGGCCCTGGGTGTGTGTGTGTTTTGGTATCCCCAGAGTTGTCAGGCCGAGGGCCGCATCTTCATTTGGCCCGCTGGATGGTGACCTTGGCACCCCCTTCCTCAGCGCATCAGGACTGTGTAATGAAGACTTCAGGGTCAGTCAAACAAATTTTTATAAATTGCCGTGCAGTGACTGAAAAGCAGGAATTCTAATCCCCTTGCATATTTGTTGGCACATTCATTCTTATCAGCAGGTGGAGCAGAGGTGGATGTGACTGTGTAGAGTGGATGTGAGTGTGTAGTGGATGTGACTGTGTAGAGTGGAGGTGACTGTGTAGATTGGATGTGAGCGTGTAGAGTGGATGTGACTGTGTAGAGTGGATGTGACTGTGTAGAGTGGATGTGACTGTGTAGAGTGGATGTGAGTGTGTAGAGTGGATGTGACTGTGTAGAGTGGATGTGACTGTGTAGAGTGGATGTGACTGCCTGTAGAGTGGATGTGACTGTGTAGAGTGGATGTGACTGCGTGTAGAGTGGATGTGACTGTGTAGAGTGGATGTGACTGCGTGTAGAGTGGATGTGACTGTGCAGAGTGGATGTGACTGCGTGTAGAGTGGATGTGACTGTGTAGAGTGGATGTGACTGTGTAGAGTGGATGTGACTGCGTGTAGAGTGGATGTGACTGTGGTGAGTGAATGTGACTGCGTGTAGAGTGGATGTGAGTGTGTATAGTGGATGTGAGTGTGTAGAGTGGATGTGACTTTGTAGAGTGGATGTGACTGCGTGTAGAGTGGAAGTGACTGTGTAGAGTGGATGTGAGTGTGTAGAGTGGATGTGACTGTGTATAGTGGATGTGAGTGTGTAGAGTGGATGTGACTTTGTAGAGTGGATGTGACTGCGTGTAGAGTGGATGTGACTGTGTAGAGTGGAGGTGACTGCGTGTAGAGTGGATGTGACTGCGTTTAGAGTGGATGTGACTGTGTAGAGTGGATGTGAGTGTGTAGAGTAGATGTGACTGTGTAGAGTGGATGTGACTGTGTACAGTGGATGTGAGTGTGTAGAGTGGATGTGACTGCGTTTAGAGTGGATGTGACTGTGTAGAGTGGATGTGAGTGTGTAGAGTAGATGTGACTGTGTAGAGTGGATGTGACTGTGTAGAGTGGATGTGAGTGTGTAGAGTGGATGTGACTGCGTATGTGACTGCGTAGAGTGGATGTGACTGGGTGTAGAGTGGATGTGACTGCGTGTAGAGTGGATGTGACTGTGTAGAGTGGATGTGACTGTGTAGAGTGGATGTGACTGTGCAGAGTGGATGTGACTGCATGTAGATGGGATGTGACTGAGTGTAGAGTGGATGTGAGTGTGTATAGTGGATATGAGTGTGTAGAGTGGATGTGATGATCTGCGTGTCCTGCGCGGGCCTGTTGCGCTGCCACCTCCTCGTTTCCTGCTCCACTCACAACAAGCTCTTTTAATAAAAACGTCAACATCAATATCTGAGGTGAAAGAAAAACTTTAAGAAAAACATTCCAAAGTTGTCCTTATTCTTCACATAAGGGAGTGACATTTAATAGTCCCCACAGGTCAAAAGAGGCTAACAAGGCTCCCAGCTGCTTAAATAAGATACCTCTATATTTTCAACATCCCTGGGCTGGGGTCTTTTGGGGTCTGCTGTACATCTGCCTTCAAGTGTCTGAGGCCAGGACAGAACCTGTGCTGAGATAGCCACGAGAAGACATTTTTATTTTCTTTATTTTTTTACCTTTATTTAACTAGGCAAGTCAGTTAAGAACAAATTCTTATTTTCAATGACAGCCTAACAGTGGGTTAACAGCCTGTTCAGGGGCAGAACCACAGATTTGTACCTTGTCAGCTCAGGGGTTGGAACTTGCAACCTTCCGTTTACTAGGTCAAAGCGCTAACCACTAGGCTACCCTGCCGCCCCGGGTACACACTCTCAGAATGTTTTGTGTGTATTTTCTTCCGGTAGGGAGGTACACACTCTTGGAACTCGGATTTTAGACAAATACAAATTGTTTTGAAAGAAAAGGGAGTTTAATCTTGAATACGGTACATAAGATACTGTACAGTTTGTGTATAGTGTGTGTACTCTAAGGGATTTCAGAGTATCTAAATCAGCAGTCATGTCAATGTATAACCTTGTCCCTCACACACCCCTAACCACACAATGATACCCACACAACCCTACCCCTCACACAACCCTACCCACACAACCCTACCCTTCACACAACCCTACCCCTCACACAACCCCACCCACACAACCCTACCGCTCACACATCCCTACCCCTCACACAACCCTACCCACACAATGATACCCACACAACCCTAACCCTCACACAACCCTACCCCTCACACAACCCTACCCCTCACACAAGCCTACCCACACAATGTATATGTATATGGAGTGGATCAGAGGGTAAGGCGTAAAGGGCAAACAATACTCCTCCTATATCTCCAGTCCTCTCTTTCTCTCTCTACCACTCCACATCCTTCCTTCCCTCTTCTCTAGTACAGTAATTAATACGGAGCGTTGGCCTTAGGCATTGCTGCCTTCTCCAACAAAATAGGCCTGCTTGCCACTGGCCACTAACAGATCCCTATCTCAGGAGTTTTAAATGATTCAAACATTTGCCCTTTGCTGTTCCTGTGGCAGGGCTAGCTGCCTCCCTCCTTCCCTCCTCCTCATCTCCTTTCCTCTCCTCCTCCTCCCTGTGCATTGCTCCAGGGTATGCTCCAGCCTCCCAACACACTGATTTAGTAAATGAACACACTGACTAGGCATTTTCATCACTGTTGTTACTCACTCTGATTCCTTTGTTATGGTCACAAGCGTGTTGCTTGAAGCTTAATTGCCAATTCAATGGAAATAGGAGCTTTTTGTTGTTGTTGAAGGATATATCCGAGTGGAAGTAAAAGTCCAATCTGAATAAGTAGAGCACACACCTACACACACACACACAGCTCTGTGTGTACATAAAACACAGCCTGAGGTAAAATAGTGTGAGGGACCACACACTGACAGATCCACAGACAAGAGAACACCTAACTGAGGCACTATTCTCTTGTTAGAACCTGGAACAATAACAGGCATCTCTCCAAGTCCGCACAGGATACCAGGAGATGTATTTAAATGTAATTGGGTTGGTGTTCTCGTTCCCTTGGCACCAAGTGAAGCAAAATAAAGAGGGGGGAAATGTACTGCTGTGCCTCCAGATTTCCTGTGAGGAGGAGAGAGGGGGGGGGGGGGGGGGGTCAACATGGCATTCCCCTGTTAACTCTGTGCCTCTAATGGCTGTTAACTAAAGAGGAGCTGGCATTGAGAGCGCCCGGTGCCTACAGTAAATACATTAATTACACAGCAGCAGCAGTAGCAGTAGCAGCTCAGGGCTAAACTATACTGGGCTGGACTGTGTTGTGCTGAGCTAGGCTGGGCTTTAAGTTGGGCAGGCATTGTGGGTCCTTAGCTGGATGCAGGGTCTCCTGAGAGCTGCTCTCTGCAATCCCCCAGCCTCATTAATTATGCAGAGAAGGTCCGTCTCCCATCAACTATGTGCTTTTATGCCTTTTATATCTGACATTATCTCTTAGTAGCTATTTCTTATATCCCATAATGAGTAGGTTATTACTTCAGACAGAGATAGAGGGGTGAGAGGAGAGAAAGTGGAGGGAGAGAGGATGGAGGGAGAGAGAGGGGAGGAATGGAGAGAGGATGGAGAAAGAGAGAGTGAGGGATAGAGAGAGAGAGATAGAGGGAGGGGAGAGAGAGAGGGAGGGAGAGAGAGAAGGGGAGATGAGGGAGAGGGTGAGAGAAGGAGAGATGAGGGAGAGAGAGAAATAATGAGAGATGAAGGAATGAGAGATGAAGGATGGAGAGAGAGAGAGAAGGAAAGATGAGGGAGGGAGGGAGGGAGGGAATGAGGAGAGATTAGGGAGAGAGAGAAGAAGAGATGAGGGAGGGAGAGAGAGAGATGAGGGAAGGAGAAAGGGGCCAGGGAGAGAAGTGAGGTAATGGGGGATTGGATAGAGACAGAGGTCCATCCCAGCCCAGAGGTTGTTAACATTTAGCGTTTATACTATTATGACCCTGGTCAAATCAAATAACTTGTCAGGTTTCTGTCTGCTGTTTATCTGGGCCCTCCCCTGGGGTGCGGGGTGGCGGTGCCAATACATAAATAAATAGAGCATCAGCCCCCTGCTGACATATCTGAGACAGCACCTGACGCATCAGGAGAGGAGAGCGCCCTCTTCCTCTCTATCTCTGTCTTTCTCTGCTGCTCAATAAGATTGATTTGGAGAAGGAAGATCAAAGAGCCCTGAACGACAGCTATCAGGAAGATGGCGGGAAACAGATAGAGGAAGGGGAGAAGTAGAGAGAGAGGAGGGGAGAGGTAGAGAGAGAGGAGGGGAGAGATAGAGAGAGAGGAGGGGAGAGGAGGGGAGAGGTAGAGAGAGGAGGTGAGAGGTTGAGAGAGAGAGGTGGGGAGCGGTGTAGAGAGAGCAAGGGAGAGGTAGAGAGAGAGGAGGGGAGGGAGAGAGTGAGAGGAGGGGAGCGGTAGCGAGAGGGGAGGGGAGTGTGAGAGCTGTCAGTCAACCCCACAGGATTGGAGACTGAGCTAAGACTAGTGGGAGACTGCTGGGTGGAGCGCGCCATGGTGGCCTCCATTTATCTCTCTCTCTTTCTATTTCTCTCACTTGCTCTTTTCCAATCTCTGTTTCTCTTGGTTTTCTCTCTCTCTCTTTATGTATTCGTCTCTCTCTTTCTCCTTCCATGACTCTCTCTCCATCCCTCTCTTCCTCCTCCCTCTCTCGTCCCGTCTTGGTGAGGCCAAGAAGAGGGCCAAGCCCCATCAATCTCTCATCTAATAACAGTGGTAATGTTACACATAAATTGAAAGAAACGGGAAAATTATCTAATAAGTTATCTTATATGGGTTCCCCCTCCACCGAGCTTCAATCCCAAGGACATTGATGAAAAAGAGACAGAAGCCGGGGTAGAAACGACAGGCTGGCCGGAGGGAGAAATGGAAAAAGGGTGGGCAACGTGAAATATTTCCTACTATCGACCTTCTAGTCAGGGACATGCATAGATTTCTGTACCTAGAAGATAAGTGGCTTTGATAAAGTAGGTTAGCATTGATTAATCCATGAAAACTTGGGACTGCCGAGTTGAAGTTAATGAGTAAGGTTTCCTATTTTCTCTGCAATCTCTCACGTCGTTCATTTCACCAGCAGAGCCCAGAGACCCGGCAGGTAGGCACGCCTCCCACTCCCTCGGTTAGCCCAGCCGCCTGTTATTTTATGGGAAGATGGCCAATCAATGAAGTTGACATTTGTTACTGTGAAAGATTCACAATGCAATTTCCGTCTAACGGTTGTATAGGACTCCTAAGGTGCATATATAGGAGGTTGAAAGGTCAGAGCTAATCTGTAAGGAATGCTGGGTATTTACCTACTGTGGCAAGAAAAAGTATGTGAACCCTTTGGAAATACCTGGATTTCTGCATAAATTGGTCATAACATTTGATCTGACCTTCATCTAGGTCACAACAATAGACAAACACATTCGGCTTAAACTAATAACACACAAACAATTAAACATTATCATGTCTTCATTGAACACACTTTGAAAACATTCACAGTGTAGGGTGGAAAAAGTATGTGAACCCTTGGATTTAATAACTGGTTGACCCTCCTTTGGCAGCAATAACTTTAACCAAATGTTTTCTGCAGTTGCGGATCAGACCTGCACAACGGTCTGGAGGAATTTGGACCATTCCTCTTTACAAAACTGTTTCAGTTTAGCAATATTCTTGGGATGTCTGGTGTGAACCGCTCTCTTGAGGTCATGCCATAGCATCTCAATCGGGTTGAGGTCAGGACTCTGACTGGGCAGTTCCAGAAGGCATATTTTATTCTGAAGAAGCCATTCTGTTGTTGATTTACTTCTGTGTTTTGGGTCAATGTCCTGTTGCATCACCTAACTTCTGTTGAGCTTCAATTGGAGGACAGATAGCCTAATATTCTCCTGCAAAATGTCTTGATAAACATGGGAATACATTTTTCCATCGATGATAGCAAGCTGTCCAGGCCCAGAGGCGACAAAGCAGCCCCAAACCATGATGCTCCCTCCACCATACTTTACAGTTGGGATGTGGTTTTGATGTTGCTGTGCTGTGCTTTTTTTTCTCCACACAGTGCTGTGTGTTCCTTCCAAACAACTCAACTGTAGTTTCATCTGTCCACAGAATATCTTGCCAGTAGTGCTGTGGAACAATGTTTTTTTTGGACAGCAGTGGCTTCTTCCGTGGAGTCCTCCCATAAACACCATTCTTGTTTAGTGACTCATCAACAGAGATGTTAGCATTTTCCAGAGATTTCTGTAAGTCTTTAGCTAACACTCTAGGATTCTTCTTAACCTCATTGAGCATTCTGCGCTGTGCTCTTGCATCATCTTTGTAGGACGGCCACTCCTAGGGAAAGTAGCAACAGTGCTGAACATTCTCCAATATGTCTTGCCGTGAACTGATGAACATCAAGGATTTCAGAGATACTTTTGTGACCTTTTCTAGTTTTATGCTAGTCAACATTCTTAATCTTAGGTCTTCTGAGATCTCTTTTGTTTAAGGCATGGTTCACATCAGTCAATGCTTCTTCTAGCAAACTCAAATTTTGTGAGTGTTTGTTTTAGGGCAAGGCAGCTTTAACCAACATCTCCAATCTCGTCTCATTGATTGGACTCCAGGTTAGCTGACTCCTGACTCTAATTAGCTTTTGGAGAGGTCATTAGCCTAGGGGTTCACATACTTTATCCAACCTACACTGTGAACGTTTAAATTATGTATTCAATATGGACAAGATAAAGCACACTATGTTTGTTTATTGTTGTGACGTAGATGAAGAGCAGATCAAATTTTATGACCAATTTATGCAGAAATCCAGGGGTTCACATACTTTTTCTTGCCGCTGTACACACCCAGGAATAAAATACACAATCTATACACATGCCATGGAGGTAATGGAGGAGCAATCACACGCACGCACTAACACACACACACACGCACGCACACACACGCTCACACACACACGTCAGCACGCACGCACGCACACACACACACACACAAAGACACACACACATACACACACACACACAAACACACACACACACACACACACACACACACACACACACACACACACACACACACACACACACACACACACACACACACACACACACACACACACACACACACACACAAAGACACGCACAAAGACACGCACAAAGACACACACAAACACACACCCATCTCCCCTTGCAAAGTAATTTCCCTCCTATTTCAATAAACAGAGAACATCTTCTTGTCTCTTCTCCACATAACCAAGTTTTGTTACTTGCCATATTGAATATCATTCAGGGATAAGAAAATCCCGACATCTAGATTCCGGCTGAACAATCACCTTTGTATCATGTAACGATGGAAATAACAGGGTTTTAAATTCCCATCTGCATCATTTAATGCGGTATGACAGTCCTTTGAACTTACGCTATGGTGAAGGAATGGAAACAAAACAGCACATTGACTGTATGCATCAGTCACATTTAGCCCAACCTTGAGAAGGAACAGCACTTCCCCGGGCTGAAGCCAACCAGAGAGAGAAAGAGATAGAGAGAGACAGGCTGGATAGAAATACCTTTCTCACTTTCTCAGTACATCGCTCTCTTTCAGCAACACCTCTCTTTTGCTCTCACTTTCTCTCTTTCTGTTTTCTCCTGCTAATCCATCTCTCCACCCACTGCTCTCTCTCTGTCTATCTCACTCTCTTTCTCCCTCTCTCCGTCATAAACAGACAGTGCTCTGGAGCATCCTCTCTATCTCTTTCCCTGTTGTTCTCATCGTTACCAGCAGCTGTGTGTAGGAGGGAGCGGTAAATGTCCAAATATTTGGTAGCCGGCTGCACAGCCTATGTAACATTTTAACCTCTTTGGTTAAACAGGTTGGTACTCCACCGCCTTGACTGCAGGCATTATTCTCCTGAGAGCAAGAACACCAAATACATTAGACACGTTATTCTCCTGAGAGCAAGAACACCAAATGCATTAGCTACGTTATTATCCTGAGAGCAAGGGCACCAAATACACTAGACACGTTATTATCCTGAGAGCAAGGGCACCAAATACACTAGACACCTTATTATCCTGAGACCAAGGGCACCAAATACATTGGACACGTTATTATCCTGAGACCAAGGGCACCAAATACATTAGACATGTTAATATCCTGAGACCAAGGGCACCAAATACATTAGACATGTTAATATCCTGAGAGCAAGGGCACCAAATACATTAGACATGTTATTAGGACCAGTTTGTTTCAGGAGAGGACCAGGATGTTTCAGGAGAGGACCAGTTTGTTTCAGGAGAGGACCAGTTGGTTTCAGGAGAGGACCAGGATGTTACAGGAAGACCCCGTAGTGCCAGAGGGCCCTTAACAAGCCGTGTAAATCAGCACAGCATGGATAAATCTAATGGTACTGCAGAGGCCTGATATGCAGCACCGTAGTGTGCTGGCAGTCACAGGTACACAGACACATTCACAAATACACGTGTGTGTTTCGTCTCTCATTTAGAAATGTTACACAGTACATGCATATGCTAATGTAGGTACATCATGTACATATTGTAACTGTGTGGTTGTTTTTGTCTTGCTCGGCCCTAGACTCATCAATCCATACTTCACTAACAGTGATGGGAGTGTGTGTTTCCTTGTGTTAAAACACTCCCACACACACACATGTGCCAACACACAGACATAGTCTCTCTTTTATCACATACACACAAACACACACACCGCACAGACCCACAAGAGCCAACTTATCTTCCTAAACATGAAATGCATCTAGGCAGGGAACAGTCTCCATCAATAACCTCGGCAGTCAGTGGCTCCACCACACTTAACTTCTAATAGGTTTTAATATTTCCTCTTCCCCTCTGCAGATCTCTGATGATGAGGATGAAACATCTCCTCCCACTGCAGATCTCTGATGATGAGGATGAAACATCTCCTCCCTCTGCAGATCTCTGATGACGATGAGGATGGAACATCTCCTCCCACTGCAGATCTCTGATGATGAGGATGAAACATCTCCTCCCTCTGCAGATCTCTGATGATGAGGCTGAAACATCTCCTCCTTCCCCTGCAGCTCTCTGATGATGAGGCTGAAACATCTCCTCTTTCCCCTGCAGCTCTCTGATGATGAGGCTGAAACATCTCCTCCTTCCCCTGCAGCTCTCTGATGATGAGCCTGAAACATCTTCTCCTTCCCCTGGAGCTCTCTGATGATGAGCCTGAAACATCTCCTCCTTCCCCTGCAGCTCTCTGATGATGAGGCTGAAGCATCTCCTCCTTCACCTGCAGCTCTCTGATGATGAGGCTGAAACATCTCCTCCTTCCCCTGCAGCTCTCTGACGACGAGGCTGAGGAGATACAATACCATTACTAACACTACTGTTGTTGCTGATGGAAAAGCTCAGACAAAGAGGAAGAGACCCCTGTGTACCATCATCACCTGTCCCCCGTCTCCTTCAGACATGATCATCACAACAGCAGTACACTGTAGAGAGACAACTACACTGCTGGGAGTCTCTGGTCTACACTCAAGTAGTTAGGAGAGAAAGCAGAGCCTGTGGTAATGTGAGGTTTCAGTGAGAAACCTAGGTCATGGAGTGTGAGTGTATGGGGTAAAAGTAAGGTGAGGGTATTGGGTGAGAATAGTGTGAGTGTATGGGGTAAGGGTACATGGTGAGCTTACTCAGACCTCAGTAAATCACAACCCTGCCGAAGCACTGACTTATATAGCTCACTGGACGGTGTGTGTGTGTTTATCTCTCTCTCAATCTTGTATTATACCAGTGTGTGTGTGTGTGTGTGTGTGTGTGTGTGTGTGTGTGTGTGTGTGTGTGTGTGTGTGTGTGTGTGTGTGTGTGTGTGTGTGTAGGTGTGTGTGTGTGTGTGTGTGTGTAGGAGTGTAGGTGTGTGGGTGTGTGTCTCTGTCCCCTGCAGCAGCGATACTGAAGGTCAGTGTGGTGGGTGAGTGGCTCTAGCAGGCCCTCTCTCTGACCCCCCAGCTCAGGCCCGGGGACAGGTAGCCATCCCTGTCACATCCCACTATAGCCCTCCCTGCAGCACCGCTCTTAGTCACCCTGAGCCCGCACACACACACACACACACACACACACACACACACACACACACACACACACACACACACACACACACACACACACACACACACACACACACACACACACACACATCCCCCTGTCCCTCTTCCATCTGTGGGAAAGAAAACAAAGCATGTTCCTTCCCTTATGTGTTAACTTGGTGACCTTGTCCACATCCATTCAATCACTGAGGAAAAAGTACCATTACTCCAGACTCTCTGCTCCTCTCTTCTCTCTGACAGTCAGGGGGACAGGCCACACCTTTAGAGTCTCCCCCAGCTGTCCACTCTCATCTTAACTGCCGATGCATGGCACATGAAAAGGAGAGCACATTGCACAATTACTGCACAATTAATAACAAGGTGATATTTTATCAGGTCGGGGCTGCCACTGACAAACTGCAGATCGTTTGGCTCTGGTGTTGGGGTGTCAAAGAGAAGGACTCTTATTCTGATTTACTGGCTCCCTCAGCCGATTTGGAATTGTGTGTGTGTTTATGTTTGTGAGATTGTGTGTGTGTTTGTGAGATTATGCGTGTGTTTGTGAGATAATGTGTGTGTTTGTGAGATTATGTGTGTGTTTGTGTGTCAGAGATAACACCCCATGCCCCACATACACAATCCCCTGCACACACACACACCTTCCCACTGCCCCAACACAACCAGCAGAATCGCATTGGGATTTGAGGTGGAATTAAATGCAATAGATAAGCAAGAGTAAATAAATCAAGTGGAAACAGATGAACAACAGGAGAAGAATTGCGACTGAGGCTCACTAATAAATATTACAATACAATTTTCAATCTAATGCACAGAGGAGCCCTCTGTGCACCCCCCTCCTACCACACGCACCACACTGGCCAACAACACTGTAAACCAAAATAACTTCCATCATCGCCATAATCATCATCAACACCAACACCATCATCATAGTCATTACCATACTATTCATCATCTGGTGGACAAAGGGCAGGAGAGTCACCCAGCTGTGTGACCCGTTATCCATCCACCCCTCGCTATCCTTCTGCGTCATCCCTTCTTTCCAGGGGGTTACAAGTCTTTATTAATTACTTTTGAAGTAGCAATTAATGCTGAATAATACATGAAGTACAGCTGTGCAAATGTGAATAAAGCCCATAATTAGGTGCTGAAGAGAAGGGGAAAGAGTGCTAGTGCATATTAATGATTTCATTAAGCTGCAGCGCAGGCATCGGAAAGGGGAACTTGGAAACTGCGCTTAGGTTCTGGAAGAAGAACAGCCCTAATAGAGTCTCAGCCCAGTGCCATGGGCTAATGGGGTTTCAGCCCGGTGCCATGGGCTAATGGAGTCCTAGCCCGGTGCCATGGGCTAATGTAGTCTCAGCCCGGTGGGCTAATGTAGTCTCAGCCCGGTGCCATGGGCTAACGGAGTCTCAACCGTGTGCCATGGGCTAATGGAGTCTCAGCCCGGTACCATGGGCTAATTTAGTCTCAGCCCGGTGCCATGGGCTAATAGAGTCTCAGCCCAGTACCATCGGTTAATTTAGTCTCAGCCCGGTGCCATGGGCTAATGGAGTCTCAGCCCGGTGCCATGGGGTAATGGAGTCTCAGCCCGGTGCATTGGCTAATTTAGTCTCAGCCAGCTGCCATGGGCTAATAGAGTCTCAGCCCGGTGCCATGGGCTAATGGAGTCTCAGCCCGGTGCCATGGACTAATTGAGTCTCAGCCCTGTGCCATGGGCTAATTTAGTCTCAGCCCGGTACATTGGCGAATTTAGTCTCAGCCCGGTACCATGGGCTAATTTAGTCTCAGCCCGGTGCCATGGGCTAATAGAGTCTCAGCCCAGTACCATCGGTTAATTTAGTCTCAGCCCGGTGCCATGGGCTAATGGAGTCTCAGCCCGGTGCCATGGGGTAATGGAGTCTCAGCCCGGTGCATTGGCTAATTTAGTCTCAGCCAGCTGCCATGGGCTAATAGAGTCTCAGCCCGGTGCCATGGGCTAATGGAGTCTCAGCCCGGTGCCATGGACTAATTGAGTCTCAGCCCTGTGCCATGGGCTAATTTAGTCTCAGCCCGGTACATTGGCGAATTTAGTCTCAGCCCTGTGCCATGGGCTAACGGCGTCTCAGCACGGTGCCATGGGCTAATGGAGTCTCAGCCCAGTGCCGTGGGCTAATAGAGTCTCAGCACGGTGCCATGGGCTAATTTAGTCTAAGCCCGGTGCCATCGGCTAATTTAGTCTCAGCCCGATGCCATGGGCTAATGGAGTCTCAGCCCGGTGCCATGGGCTAATGGAGTCTCAGCCCGGTGCCATGAGCTAATTTAGTCTCAGCCCGGTGCCATGGGCTGATTTAGCCTCAGGCTGGTGCCAATGTCTAATGGAGTCTCAGCTCGCTGCCATGGGCTAATGGATTCTCAGCCCGGTGCCATGGGCTAACAGAGTCTCAGCCCGGTGCCATGGGCTAATAGAGACTCAGCCCGGTACCATTGGCTAATAGGGTCTCAGCCCGGTACCATGGGCTAATAGGGTCTTAGCCCTGTGCCATGGGCTAACGGAGTCTCAGCCCGGTGCCATGGTATAATGGAGTCTCAACACGGTGCCATGGCCTAATTTTGTTTCAGCACGGTACCATGGGCTAATAGAGACTCAGCCCGGTGCAATGGGCTAATGGGGTCTCAGCCCAGTGCCATGAGCTAATAGAGTCTCAGCCCAGTGCCATGGGCTAATTTAGTCTCAGCACGGTACCATGGGCTAATGGAGTCTCAGCCCGGTGCCATGGGCTAATTTAGTCTCAGCCCAGTGCCATCGGCTAATAGAGACTCAGCCCGGTACCATGGGCTAATTTAGTCTCAACCCAGTGCCATGGGCTAATTTAGTCTCATCCCACTGCCATGGGCTAATTTAGTCTCAGCCCAGTATCACGGGCTAATGGAGTCTCAGCCCGGTGCCATGGGATAATGGAGTCTCAGCCCAGTACCACGGGCTAATGGAGTCTCAAACCAGTGCCATGGGCTAAAGGGGTTTCAGCCCAGTGCCATGGGCTAATGGAGTCTCAGCTCGGTACCATGGGCTAATGGAGTCTCAGCCTGGTGCCATGGGCTAATTTAGTCTCAGCCCGGTGCCATGGGCTAATGGAGTCTCAGCCCAGTACCACGGGCTAATGGAGTCTCAGCCCGTTGCCATTGGCTAATGGAGTCTCAGCCCGGTACCATGAGCTAATGGAGTCTCAGCCCGGTGCCATGGGCTAATTTAATCTCAGCACAGTGCCATGGGCTAATTTAGTCTCAGCCCGGTACCATGGGCTAATTTAGTCTCAGTCTGGTGTCATGGGCTAATTTAGTCTCAGCCGGTGACATGGGTTAATGGAGTCTCAGCCCAGTACCATGGGCTAATGGAGTCTCAGCCCGTGCCATGGGATAATGGGAGTCTCAGCCCAGTACCACGGGCTAATGGAGTCTCAGCCCGGTGCCATGGGCTAAAGGGGTTTCAGCGCAGTGCCATGGGCTAATAGAGTCTCAGCCCGGTGCCATGGACTAATTTAGTCTCAGCCCGGTACCACGGGCTAATGGAGTCTCAGCCCGGTGCCATGGGCTAATGGAGTCTCAGCCCGGTACCATGAGCTATTGGAGCCTCAGCCCGGTAAATGGGCTAATTTAATCTCAGCACAGTGCCATTGGCTAATTTAGTCTCAGCCAGGTACCATGGGCTAATGGAGTCTCAACCCGGTGCCATGGGCTAAATAAATCTCAGCCCGGTGCCATGGGCTAATTTAATCTCAGCTCGGTGCCATGGGCTAATGGATTCTCAGCCCAGTACCACGGGCTAATGGAGTCTCAGCCCGGTGCCATGGGCTAAAGGGGTTTCAGCACAGTGCGATGGGCTAATAGAGTCTCAGCACGGTGCCATGGACTAATTTAGTCTCAGCCCGGTACCACGGGCTAATGGAGTCTCAGCCCGGTGCCATGGGCTAATGGAGTCTCAGCCCGGTACCATGAGCTAATGGAGTCTCAGCCCGGTGCCATGGGCTAATTTAATCTCAGCCAGGTACCATGGGCTAATGGAGTCTCAGCCCGGTGCCATGGGCTAATTTAGTCTCAGCCCGGTGCCATCGGCTAATAGAGTCTCAGTCTGGTGGTACCGCCCAGTACTATGGGCTAATGGATTCTCTGCCTGTTGCCATGGGCTAATGGAGTCTCAGCCCAGTGCCATGGGCTAACGGGGTTTCAGCCCTGTGCCATGGGCTAATAGAGTCTCAGCCCGGTGCCATAGGCTAAAATAGTCTCAGCCCGTTGCCATGGGCCACTGGAGTCTCATTCCGGTGCCATGGGCTAATTTAGTCTCAGCCCGGTGCCATGGGCTAATAGAGTCTCAGCCCTGTGCCATGGGCTATTAGAGTCTCAGCCCGGAGCAATGGGCTAATTTAGTCTCAGCCCGGTACCATGAGCTAATGGAGTCTCAGCCCGGTGCCATGGGCTAATTTAATCTCAGCCAGGTACCATGGGCTAATGGAGTCTCAGCCCGGTGCCATGGGCTAATTTAGTCTCAGCCCGGTGCCATCGGCTAATAGAGTCTCAGTCTGGTAGTACCGCCCAGTACTATGGGCTAATTGAGTCTCAGCCCGGTGCCATGGGCTAATGGAGTCTCAGCCCAGTGCCATGGGCTAACGGGGTTTCAGCCCAGTGCCATGGGCTAATAGAGTCTCAGCCCGGTGCCATAGGCTAAAATAGTCTCAGCCCGTTGCCATGAGCCAATGGAGTCTAAGCCCGGTGCCATGGGCTAATTTAGTCTCAGCCCGGTGCCATGGGCTAATAGAGTCTCAGCCCTGTGCCATGGGCTATTAGAGGCTCAGCCCGGAGCAATGGGCTAATTTAGTCTCAGTCTGGTGCCATGGTCTAATGGAGTCTCAGTTTGCTGCCATGGACTAATTTAGTCTCAGCCCGGTACCATGGGCTAATGGAGTCTCAGCCCGGTACCATGGGCTAATGGAGTCTCAGCCTGGTGCCATGGGCTAATTTAGTCTCAGCCCGGTACCACGGGCTAATGGAGTCTCAGCCCGGTGCCATGGGCTAATGGAGTCTCAGCCCGGTGCCATGAGCTAATGGAGTCTCAGCCCGGTGCCATGGGCTAATTTAATCTCAGCCAGGTACCATGGGCTAATGGAGTCTCAGCCCGGTGCCATGGGCTAATTTAGTCTCAGCCCGGTGCCATCGGCTAATAGAGTCTCAGTCTGGTAGTACCGCCCAGTACTATGGGCTAATTGAGTCTCAGCCCGGTGCCATGGGCTAATGGAGTCTCAGCCCAGTGCCATGGGCTAACGGGGTTTCAGCCCAGTGCCATGGGCTAATAGAGTCTCAGCCCAGTGCCATAGGCTAAAATAGTCTCAGCCCGGTGCCATGGGCCAATGGAGTCTCAGCCCGGTGCCATGGGCTAATTTAGTCTCAGCCCGGTGCCATGGGCTATTAGAGGCTCAGCCCGGAGCAATGGGCTAATTTAGTCTCAGCCTGGTGCCATGGTCTAATGGAGTCTCAGCTCGCTGCCATGGGCTAATGGAGTCTCAGCCCGGTGCCATGGGCTAACAGAGTCTCAGCCCGGTACCATTGGCTAATAGGGTCTCAGCCCGGTACCATGGGCTAATAGGGTCTTAGCCCTGTGCCATGGGCTAATTTAGTCTCAGCCCGGTGCCATCGGCTAATAGAGTCTCAGTCTGGTAGTACCGCCCAGTACTATGGGCTAATTGAGTCTCAGCCCGGTGCAATGGTATAATGGAGTCTCAACACGGTGCCATGGGCTAATTTTGTTTCAGCCCGGTGCCATGGGCTAATGGGGTCTCAGCCCAGTGCCATGAGCTAATAGAGTCTCAGCCCAGTGCCATGGGCTAATTTAGTCTCAGCACGGTACCATGGGCTAATGCAGTCTCAGCCCGGTACCATGGGCTAATGGAGTCTCAGCCTGGTGCCATGGGCTAATTTAGTCTCAGCCCGGTGCCATGGGCTAATGGAGTCTCAGCCCAGTACCACGGGCTAATGGAGTCTCAGCCCGTTGCCATGGGCTAATGGAGTCTCAGCCCGGTTCCATGAGCTAATGGAGTCTCAGCCCGGTGCCATGGGCTAATTTAATCTCAGCCAGGTACCATGGGCTAATGGAGTCTCATCCCGGTGCCATGGGCTAATGGGGTTTCAGCCCAGTGCCATGGGCTAATAGAGTCTCAGCCCAGTGCCATGGATTATTTTAGTCTCAGCCCGGTACCATGGGCTAATGGAGTCTCAGCCCGGTACCATGGGCTAATTTAGTCTCAGTCTGGTGTCATGGGCTAATTTAGTCTCAGCCGGTGACATGGGTTAATGGAGTCTCAGCCCAGTACCACGGGCTAATGGAGTCTCAGCCCGGTGCCACGGGCTAATTTAATCTCAGCCCGGTGCCATGGGCTAATTTAATCTCAGCACAGTGCCATGGGCTAATTTAGTCTCAGCCCGGTACCATGGGCTAATTTAGTCTCAGTCTGGTGTCATGGGCTAATTTAGTCTCAGCCGGTGACATGGGTTAATGGAGTCTCAGCCCAGTACCATGGGCTAATGGAGTCTCAGCCCGTGCCATGGGATAATGGGAGTCTCAGCCCAGTACCACGGGCTAATGGAGTCTCAGCCCGGTGCCATGGGCTAAAGGGGTTTCAGCGCAGTGCCATGGGCTAATAGAGTCTCAGCCCGGTGCCATGGACTAATTTAGTCTCAGCCCGGTACCACGGGCTAATGGAGTCTCAGCCCGGTGCCATGGGCTAATGGAGTCTCAGCCCGGTACCATGAGCTATTGGAGCCTCAGCCCGGTAAATGGGCTAATTTAATCTCAGCACAGTGCCATTGGCTAATTTAGTCTCAGCCAGGTACCATGGGCTAATGGAGTCTCAACCCGGTGCCATGGGCTAAATAAATCTCAGCCCGGTGCCATGGGCTAATTTAATCTCAGCTCGGTGCCATGGGCTAATGGATTCTCAGCCCAGTACCACGGGCTAATGGAGTCTCAGCCCGGTGCCATGGGCTAAAGGGGTTTCAGCACAGTGCGATGGGCTAATAGAGTCTCAGCACGGTGCCATGGACTAATTTAGTCTCAGCCCGGTACCACGGGCTAATGGAGTCTCAGCCCGGTGCCATGGGCTAATGGAGTCTCAGCCCGGTACCATGAGCTAATGGAGTCTCAGCCCGGTGCCATGGGCTAATTTAATCTCAGCCAGGTACCATGGGCTAATGGAGTCTCAGCCCGGTGCCATGGGCTAATTTAGTCTCAGCCCGGTGCCATCGGCTAATAGAGTCTCAGTCTGGTGGTACCGCCCAGTACTATGGGCTAATGGATTCTCTGCCTGTTGCCATGGGCTAATGGAGTCTCAGCCCAGTGCCATGGGCTAACGGGGTTTCAGCCCTGTGCCATGGGCTAATAGAGTCTCAGCCCGGTGCCATAGGCTAAAATAGTCTCAGCCCGTTGCCATGGGCCACTGGAGTCTCATTCCGGTGCCATGGGCTAATTTAGTCTCAGCCCGGTGCCATGGGCTAATAGAGTCTCAGCCCTGTGCCATGGGCTATTAGAGTCTCAGCCCGGAGCAATGGGCTAATTTAGTCTCAGCCCGGTACCATGAGCTAATGGAGTCTCAGCCCGGTGCCATGGGCTAATTTAATCTCAGCCAGGTACCATGGGCTAATGGAGTCTCAGCCCGGTGCCATGGGCTAATTTAGTCTCAGCCCGGTGCCATCGGCTAATAGAGTCTCAGTCTGGTAGTACCGCCCAGTACTATGGGCTAATTGAGTCTCAGCCCGGTGCCATGGGCTAATGGAGTCTCAGCCCAGTGCCATGGGCTAACGGGGTTTCAGCCCAGTGCCATGGGCTAATAGAGTCTCAGCCCGGTGCCATAGGCTAAAATAGTCTCAGCCCGTTGCCATGAGCCAATGGAGTCTAAGCCCGGTGCCATGGGCTAATTTAGTCTCAGCCCGGTGCCATGGGCTAATAGAGTCTCAGCCCTGTGCCATGGGCTATTAGAGGCTCAGCCCGGAGCAATGGGCTAATTTAGTCTCAGTCTGGTGCCATGGTCTAATGGAGTCTCAGTTTGCTGCCATGGACTAATTTAGTCTCAGCCCGGTACCATGGGCTAATGGAGTCTCAGCCCGGTACCATGGGCTAATGGAGTCTCAGCCTGGTGCCATGGGCTAATTTAGTCTCAGCCCGGTACCACGGGCTAATGGAGTCTCAGCCCGGTGCCATGGGCTAATGGAGTCTCAGCCCGGTGCCATGAGCTAATGGAGTCTCAGCCCGGTGCCATGGGCTAATTTAATCTCAGCCAGGTACCATGGGCTAATGGAGTCTCAGCCCGGTGCCATGGGCTAATTTAGTCTCAGCCCGGTGCCATCGGCTAATAGAGTCTCAGTCTGGTAGTACCGCCCAGTACTATGGGCTAATTGAGTCTCAGCCCGGTGCCATGGGCTAATGGAGTCTCAGCCCAGTGCCATGGGCTAACGGGGTTTCAGCCCAGTGCCATGGGCTAATAGAGTCTCAGCCCAGTGCCATAGGCTAAAATAGTCTCAGCCCGGTGCCATGGGCCAATGGAGTCTCAGCCCGGTGCCATGGGCTAATTTAGTCTCAGCCCGGTGCCATGGGCTATTAGAGGCTCAGCCCGGAGCAATGGGCTAATTTAGTCTCAGCCTGGTGCCATGGTCTAATGGAGTCTCAGCTCGCTGCCATGGGCTAATGGAGTCTCAGCCCGGTGCCATGGGCTAACAGAGTCTCAGCCCGGTACCATTGGCTAATAGGGTCTCAGCCCGGTACCATGGGCTAATAGGGTCTTAGCCCTGTGCCATGGGCTAATTTAGTTTCAGCACGGTACCATGGGCTAATGGAGTCTCAGCCCGGTGCCATGGGCTAATTTAGTCTCAGCCCGGTGCCATCGGCTAATAGAGTCTCAGTCTGGTAGTACCGCCCAGTACTATGGGCTAATTGAGTCTCAGCCCGGTGCAATGGTATAATGGAGTCTCAACACGGTGCCATGGGCTAATTTTGTTTCAGCCCGGTGCCATGGGCTAATGGGGTCTCAGCCCAGTGCCATGAGCTAATAGAGTCTCAGCCCAGTGCCATGGGCTAATTTAGTCTCAGCACGGTACCATGGGCTAATGCAGTCTCAGCCCGGTACCATGGGCTAATGGAGTCTCAGCCTGGTGCCATGGGCTAATTTAGTCTCAGCCCGGTGCCATGGGCTAATGGAGTCTCAGCCCAGTACCACGGGCTAATGGAGTCTCAGCCCGTTGCCATGGGCTAATGGAGTCTCAGCCCGGTTCCATGAGCTAATGGAGTCTCAGCCCGGTGCCATGGGCTAATTTAATCTCAGCCAGGTACCATGGGCTAATGGAGTCTCATCCCGGTGCCATGGGCTAATGGGGTTTCAGCCCAGTGCCATGGGCTAATAGAGTCTCAGCCCAGTGCCATGGATTATTTTAGTCTCAGCCCGGTACCATGGGCTAATGGAGTCTCAGCCCGGTACCATGGGCTAATTTAGTCTCAGTCTGGTGTCATGGGCTAATTTAGTCTCAGCCGGTGACATGGGTTAATGGAGTCTCAGCCCAGTACCACGGGCTAATGGAGTCTCAGCCCGGTGCCACGGGCTAATTTAATCTCAGCCCAGTGCCATGGGCTAATGGAGTCTCAGCCCGGTGCCATGGGCTAATGGAGTCTCAGCCCGGTGCCATGGGATAATTTAGTCTCAGCCCGGTGCCATGGGCTAATTTAGTCTCAGCCCGGTGCCATGGACTAATGGAGTGTCAGCCCGGTGCCATGGACTAATGGAGCCTCCATGCGCGGCTGCAGAGGGGATGTCAGCACACTGGGGATTAGTACTCCATTTGAAAGTCTCTTTTTGGCCCATCTTAAGTAGTGCACAAAGCTGAAGAGATCTGCTGAGACAATTCCTCACACTGCTAATCGATCCATAACTGTTCTGTGTTTTAGCACAGTAAGTGCTAGCAGGCAGCAGCACTCCTAGTATCTCTCTCCTAGAGCATGGAGAGTCATAGAGAGTGGGTTCACACACACACACACACACACACACACACACACACACACACACACACACACACACACACACTCGCCACACCGCTCTGTACCGCTCTGCACTACACTCCTGGGCATCACAACACTAAGTGTGTAAAGCCCAAAAATGGAAATTAGTCTATTTTACGGGCAGCATTCAAGGCCACACCTGGAGCTTGGCGGGCGCCCGGGTCCCCTGTGCTCTGATTTATTAGCGATGCTCGCACTAGGAGGCTGGGCTCTAACTCTAACACTACGTCACACACACACACACACACACACACACACACACACACACACACACACACACACACACACACACACACACGCACACACACACACACACACTCAGGGGACTGACGAGGCTCCAGGCCTGCAGATCAGACCTGCCACTGTCTATCAGCTTGATTAAGACAGTCGGGCTCCATATTGAAATGGCAAGGACATAATCCCCCCCCCCCACACACACACACACACATACCCCTCGCTCCTTCTTGAATCTCAGTAATAAAAATACAGTCTGTCTCCCCACTTCCTTCCATATCACCCCCCTCTTTCCCCTTCTCTCACCCCCACTTTCTCTCACTCTCTCTCTCTTCCCCTCTCTCAACCCCTCTCTCCCAACCCCCATCTCTCTGTCTCTCAGCCACTCTCTCGCTCCTCTCTTTAACAGCTGCTCTCTCTTTATTATCTTGTTCCTTCTCTCCGTCTGCCCTTTCTCTCTAATCCTCCGACTGGCGTTCACATTCACACACTATTCCCTCCAGAACTGTCTGGTTTTGTCTGACAAGCTTTAAGTTATTGGTTTGGGGCCTGGACTTATTTCTTTCTTTATTTAGTCTATTGGTTATTGTATTCTCGACAAATTTCAGCCAGCTGTATAATGAGAAGGATTTGGAGTGGTGTTCCCAGATGGAGATGCCTATGCAGCATAACAGTATGCTCAACTACACACCCCTCTTATTATTACTGACAACTGTTTTTTATTTTCCTACTGTATGTATGCATTTGTAAGGAGTTGTAAGTGCATTCATGAGGCCACTTAACACTTACTAAGGCCATTCTTCAAATATACTACAACTGATGTGCCCTCTTTCATCAGAAGTATTATTGATTGTCTTCTAATTTCATCCCTGTTTGGCTGTACGGTAGACCTCCTGGCCTGGCATCACTGTGCTAATAGAGTGCTTCAGACCTACTCAGCTAATGGAAGTCCAGCAGTGACAGTATTTGGTGGTTTCCAATAATGTGGTGTAGCATAGGAAAATGAACAGGCTTTCTGATGGCCTGGTGTCAGCAGCCACACATTGAGCAGCCCACATGCCTCTGTGCTAATTGTGCAAATTAAGTGCACCCTGCCTGACCCAAACACAGGGCCCTGCCTCCTGACTCCATGATGCTTTGATAGACCTGAGTTATAGCCTGCTCTGTGCGTGTGGGGGAGGAAGAGAGAGAGAGAGAGAGAGAGAGAGAGAGAGGGAGAGAGAGAGAGACAGAGAAATGCTGTAGATGGCAGGAAAGTAGTTTAGAAACCTAACAAAAAACAAATAGGCAACAACAAATGTAAACCCTTTTAGACAACTTCCTGGACAAAACATTTCACTGTAATAGTGAAGGTGTAAACTTGGCAGTAGAAGGCCTTGACAGGATAAAAACAATGACAAATGGTTTGATGAAGAATGCAAAAACCTAAGAAAGAACTTGAGAAACCTATCCAACCAAAAACATAGAGACCCAGAAACCCTGAGCCGACGCTTTCACTCTGGCGAATCACTAATACAATACAGAAATTTACTACAGAAAAAGAAGGAACAGCACGTCAGAAATCAGCTCGATGTAATTGAAGAATCCATAGAATCTAACCACATCTGGGATAATTGGAACACACAAAACAAACAACAACACGAAGAGTTATCTATCCATAATGGAGATGTATGGATAAACCACTTTTTGGCATATAACAAAGAACAAACAGCAAAAGCATATACATGTTCAATTACAAATTACATTGAATTAACTACAGGACAAAATACAAACTCTCCAACCCAAAAAGGTCTGTGATGTTGATGGTATCCTAAATGAATTTATAAAATATACAGACCACAAATTCTAATTGGCTAACTCCTTAACATCATTCTAATAACTATAATAACTATCGTGGGATATGTGTCAACAGCAACCTTGGAAAAATCCTATGCATTATCATTAACTGCAGACTCATACATTTCCTCAGTGAAAACGATGTATTGAGCAAATGTCAAATAGTTTTTTTTACCAAATTACCATTTGACAGATCACGTATTCACCCTGCACACCCTAATTGACAAACAAACCAAAACAAATTGGCATGAGGGTCTGCTATACAAAATGATGGAAAGCGGTGTTGGGGGAAAACCATATGACATTATAAAATCTATGTACACACGTGTGCAGTTAAACTTAGAAAAAAACAAATTTCTTTCCACGGGGCTGTGGGTTGAGACAAAGATGCAGCTTGAGCCCCACTCTCTTCAACATATATATCAACAAATTGGCGAGGCCAGTAGAACAGTCTGCAGCACCCAGCCTCACCCTACTGGAATCTGAAGTCAAATGTCTACTGTTTGCTAATGATTTGGTGCTTCTATCCCCAACCAAGGAGGGCCTACAGCAGCACCTAGATCTTCTGCACAGATTCTATCAGACCTGGACCCTGACAGTAAATCTCAGTAGGACAAATATAATGGTGTTCCAAAAATTTCAATTTGCCAGTACCATAAATACAAATTCTATCTAGACACCGTTGTACTAGAGCACATAAAAAAATATACCTACCTCAGCAGAAACATCAGTACCACAGGTAACTTCCACAAAGCTGTGAACAATCTGAGAGACAAGGCAAGAAGGGCCTTCTATGCCATCAAAAGGAACATCAAATTCGACATACCAATTAGGATCTGGATAAAAATAGATCAATCATTTATAGAACCCATTTCCCTTTATGGTTGTGGGGTCTGGGGTCTGCTCACAAACAAAGAATTCAGAAAATGGGACAAACACCAAATTGAGACTCTGCATGAAGAATTCAACAAATGCATGCACATTAGACTGATCCCCGCTAATGATCCAAATCCTGAAAAGAGACGTTAAATTCTACAACCACCTAAAAGGAAGCCATTTCCAAACCTTCCATAACAAAGCCATCACCTACAGAAAGATTAACCTAGAGAAGAGTCCCTTAAGCAAGCTGGTCCTGGGTCTCTGTTCACAAACAGAAACAGACCCCACAGAGCCCCAGGACCGCAAAAGCAACACAATCAGACCCAACCAAATCATGAGAAAACCAAAAGATAATTACTTGACACGTTGGAAAGAATTTACCAAAAAACAGAGCAAACTGGAGTCCTATTTGGGCTTAAACAGAGAGTACACAGTGGCAGAATACCTGACTATGTACAGACTCAGTGGGCATAGCCTTGCTGTTGAGAAAGACTACCAAAGGCAGACCTGGCTCTCAAGAGAAGACAGGCTATGTGCACACTGCCCACAAAATGAGGGGCCAAATGAATGACCATATTATAGACATATTTCCCTCAGAATACCCAGACCCACAAAAAATTCAAAAACAAATCCAATGTTGATAAACTCCCATATCTACTGGGTGAAATTCCACAGTGTGCCATCACAGCAGCAAGCTTTGTGAGCTGTTGCCACAAGAAAAGGGCAACCAGTGAAGAACAAACACCATTGTAAATACAACCCATATTTATGTTTATTTATTTTCACTTTTGTACTTTAAGTACAGTATTTGCACATTGTTATAATACTGTACATAGCCATAATATGATATTTTAAATGTCTCTATTCCTTTGAAACATTTGTGAGTGTAATGTTTACTGTCCATTTGTTATTGTTTATTTCACTTTTGTTTATTATCTATTTCACTTGCTTTGGCAATGTGAACATTCAGTATGCTTCCCATGCCAATAAATCCCGTTGAATTTAATTTAATTTAATTGAGAGAGAGAGAGGGGTCATGTAAATCATTCTTATGACATTAGTATTTTATCCAGAGGACCATTTAGCTCTCAGGGACAGTTGTTATTGAGAGGCCCTATCCTGACCTAGCCCTTGCCCCTAGCAATGGCCCTAACCCTTGGCCCCTTGTCCTTCTGACCCTATAGGACCTCTCCCCACCTCCACCTCAAACATCCACATCCACATCCAGCCAGATCGTATCACGGATCAATAGCTGTATCACAGGGAAGCCCTGCCGCCTGATACCAGTGGACAAGACAGGAAGTCCATTAGACTGCACTTAGCTCCATTATCATTGAGGAAACTGTGTACGGGAGACATGGAATGGAGCCGGGGCCTGGTGATAGACACACTAATACACAGCAACATGTCTGATTAACCTATACATCCCCACAGGGATCTGTGTCCATCCAGCTACAAATAAAGATCAACAGGCACGTTTCTATGCCTGTCTGCCTGCGTTGGCCCGGCTGCCTGCGCAGGGGTCAGTGCGGCCTGTTATTGGACAGGAACCATAAACCAACATGTCACTGCTCGTTGGAGTTTTACCTTGGCCCAATAACATTGATCAGGTTGGGCATCAGTCCTGAAATGTCGGGGGATCTATTCCCATAGGAGTTCCCCCCTCTGTGGGTTTTCTCTCTCTCTCTCTCAACTCTCTCTCTCTCTCTCTCTCTCTCTCTCTCTCTCTCTCTCTCTCTCTCTCTCTCTCTCTCTCTCTCTCTCTCTCTCTCTCTCTCTCTCTCTCTCTCTCTCTCTCTCTCTCTCTCTCTCTCTCTCTCTCTCTCTCGCTCATTCAATTCAATTCAATGGGCTTTTTTGGCATGGGAAACATGTGTTAACATTGCCAAAGCAAGTGAAGTAGATAATATACTAAAGTGAAATAAACAATGACAATGAACAGTAAACATTACACTCACAGAAGTTCCAAAAGAATAAAGACATTACAAATGTCATATTATGTATATATACAATGTTGAAACGATGTGCAAATGGTTAAAGTAAAAAAGGGGAAATAAATAAGCATACATATGGGTTGTATTTACAATGGTGTTTGTTCTTCACTTGTTGACCTTTTCTTGTGGCAACAGGTCATATATCTTGCTGCTGTGATGGCACACTGTGGAATTTCACCCAGTAAATATGGACGTTTATCAAAATCGGGTTTGTTTTCGAATTCTTTGTGGATCTGTATAATCTGAGGGAAATGTGTCTCTAATATGGTCATACATTTGGTAGGAGGTTAGGAAGTGCAGATCAGTTTCCACCTAATTTTGTGGGCAGTCTTCTCTTGAGAGCCATGTCTGCCTACGGCGGCCTTTCTCAATAGCAAGGCTATGCTCACTGAGTCTGTACATTTCCTTAATTTTGGGTCAGTCACAGTGGTCAGGTATTCTGCCACTGTGTACTCTCTGTAGCATTCTAGTTTGCTCTGTTTTTTTGTTAATTCTTTCCAATGTGTTAAGTAATTATCTTTTTGTATTCTCATGATTTGGTTGGGTCTAATTGTGTTGCTGTCCTGGGGCTCTGTGGGATGTGTTTGTGTTTGTGAACAGAGACCCAGGACCAGCTTGATAAGGGACTCTTCTCCAGGTTCATCTCTCTCTGATATTGCGGACTCACTAAACACAAATGCTTCGTTTGTAAATGATGTCTGAGTGTTGTGTACTTTTCATACTTAAGTATATGTTAAATAAAATACTTTTAAACTTTTACTCAAGTGGAGTTAAACTCTGTGACTTTCACTTTTACTCATTTTTACTCATCAACTAGTAATTTTCTATTAAGGTATCTTTACGTTTACTTTTCCACCACTGATTAGGGCAACTGTTTCTTAACTAGTTGATGTGCAAAAACTGTACATGCATGTAATCAATTCAACAATAGACTACTCTACTGTATTTGTCTATGTGCAATTTTGTGCTTTTTTAAGCCAGAAGTATCTGAAGTTTATGGTAATGTTGCACACCACCAGTTTGTGCATGTACTGTAGTCTACTGTACATACACCAGAGGAGGCTGCTGAGTGGGAGGACAGCTCATAATAATGGCTGGAACAGAGTGAATGTAATGGCATCAAACACAAGGAAACCATGTGATTCCGCTCCAGCCGTTACCACGAGCCTGTCCTCCCCAATGAAGGTGCCACCTACCTCCTGTAACAGACACCATTCACAGCAGCACCCATGCGCCGCATTCTGACATAGCATTTTCTTAGTAAAATATAGGCTTGATGCGCAGAGCTTTGGGTTAGGGTTAGCTAAAACACTCTTCTAACCTGCTACCAAAAGTCACTTCTGGTCGTAGCTGTACTCCATCCAGTCACAACCCATTTCATCTTCACACTATTCAGATTGCGTGTGAAAATACAGACCAAATAAAATGTCAGCCATCAAGTGGTTATTTTTCTGAAATGTTCAATGTGTGTAATGTTTTTCTGCTTTCAGAATGCTTTTGAACTCTCTACTTGTAGAATATTAGGTGATGGTCGTGGAGATTTGTTTTCTTTATGCAGCAATAGTATATAACGTGGATAGCATTATGCTATCAAACCAATCAAGATGGCTGACAAGTTGTACAGATAACTGATGAGTGACATACACCAGCAAAACCAGATGAGTATGCTCCAGTAGAGCAGTATTCAATAAAGAGTGTATCTTCAGCGGCTATATCACTCCAAACAAAGACCAAGAGAATCAGTGGCCCCCGCTCTTTGAAAAGTGACAGAGTTGGGAGAGATTTGACTGTCTGCAACTATTCGAAGGGGAGCCTGTATGTGTGCACGTGTGTGTAATTATATGTATGTGCATGTAGGTAGGTGTGTGTGTGTGTGTGTGTGTGTGTGTGTGTGTGTGTGTGTGTGTGTGTGTGTGTGTGTGTGTGTGTGTGTGCATCCGTGTGGTGTGTGTGTATCTGTATGTGGTTGTGTTAGTGCATGTGTGTCTATGTGCATCAATCGTGAGTGTGTGTGTGTAGTGCCGGGTGGGAGGATGTATGTCAGCCGGCTACAGGCACGTGTACACTGGCGCCTCTGAACTCCTCTTCAAAGACGCATTTGGCAGCTGCTTTCATGCCGCTGCACACTGGGCCACGACTGCACTCCACAGAGGGATGGGAGCTAGGCCGCAACGCATCGTAAACACAAACACACGAGGGGGTGGGGAGCTGGGGGTGGACGTCTGATAATGTGTTTTTGTTTTCCGCTATGTGTGAATGAATTTGGTTCACATCCATGTGAAGTACGTTGAAGGGACTTGCATAGAGTATGTGAGTGGGTGTAATTTCACATATATTTGAGAGTGTATGTGTAATAGTGTGCGTGTACTTATGTGCGTGTGCTTGCGTGCATGTGTGTATGTGAGTGGCATCCTAGCTAGCACATGTGGTTCCTTGGAAGTTGTGGGAACGTATGTTTTTATTTTGGGAACGTTCTGGGAACGTTTCCTGACCAGTAAAACACTCTGAGAACAGTTGCAGGTAGATTCTGAGAGCGTATTACTACATTTCCCTGAACGTTTCATGGGAGGTTTTATTAACGTTCTGAGAACAGAAATTAAACTTTCACTGAATGTTTCAATAAGATATTTAATAATACTGCTAGCTTTTTTTGGGTTAACTTTTTTGAACTCCAAGCACAAATTAATTTCCTGGTGACATGGCATCAGTGAGATTTGAACATGTAATATTTTGTTCTCTATCCATGTAATTAATCCACTGCACCACCAGGATGGAGCTAGCATGCCATGTTGTTTTTTTACATATACAAAGCTGTTCATTTTAGTCTATTCAAACAGAACCCATTTCAAAGAAAACAGGCACTCATTAATATCAGGTGTGGCCAATTAGTGGGCAAACATTACTTTAAATAGAACCATCAGGAAACCTGTAGGAAACGGTATGCTGAAGTGCTGGGCCCGGTTACATAAAACAACTTAAGTGTTTCCCTTAAATGTTTACCTTCAGGAATAATTTTCCCTTGTTTAAGGGCATTGCATAGAGCCCCTCAAATATGTCCTTAGGTAAAGGCATACTTAAGGGGTTTTACAGTAGTTTGAAGGCATGTATGACAGAAAGATTATCTGGTTACCATGGAGAGAAATGCCTGTTCAAAGAGATCACTTTCAATTTGTGAGGTAGCAAAATAGAACTACAATCAAGACAGGATAGCCAAATTGCTTCAGAAGATAATAAACAACATTTATTGTATGTCAAGCTAGCTTACAGAGTAGCTATAGCTAACTAGTCAGCTAGCGTTTTATGCAACCTGGCCCTGACATTCCCATAGAAGAACGTTATTTCTTAACATTCTCTGAACTATTTGACAATATTCTCAATGCCAAACCAGTTAGAGAATGTACCTAGAACATTACCAAATTGCAAATGAAATGTAACCATGTTTGAAGTTTTAGGAAACATTCTGTAAAAGCAATGAAATACCAAGAAAATTACATTTTTTTGTCAAGTTCCTTAAATGTGCTGAGAACATTCCAAAGCCAAACAACTATCCTATCCTACTATCCTAAACTATACTATTTCCAGAAAGTTGTGGATATTTGTCTGCAAAATAATCCTAGTACAACCACGCTCCATCAAGCTCTAAGAAACATATGGTTCTCACAACGTTATGCGCTAGCTGGGGTAGCTCGGAATTCATTTTCCCTGAACAATGTTTACTTGATCCACTTTTCTTCTAAAATACAAAAAACAAAAGGGCGTTCTCTCTGGGTATGTAAGGGGTGCACGTACGCATGATGGATTAAAATATCTGCTCCACAAAACCTTGTGTGGACACTGCTGTCGCGGGCAGAATTAAACCCATTGCTCACAAGGCAAAGGCTGTGATTCACAGCACAAAGTCTATCCAAATGAAACCCCTTCCCCATTCTTGGACACCTCCTCATTCACCCACTCGCTTCCCCACTCCTCTCCCCTCCAACTGCTCAGCTCTTTATCAGATTACAAGTTGCAGGGTGAGATAGAATGAGAATGAAAAAGAAGATAGAGGGCAAGAAATGAACAAGAAAAGAAAAGGGAAAATTGAGGCTTCAAACATAAGAACATAATAAAGGCTAAAACATTCAGCTTTTAATTAAAATTACCCATATCAGTGGAGATTAATTTGAAATTGTTTTGAGGACTTCACAAAGAGTAGCGAGGACTTACTTCACCAGTTCCCAGTGCCGATAAAACCAGTTACACCAGTGGAATTGCTATCTCCCAGTAATTCTATCTCTCTCTTTCCTTCACTTGATTTTTCTCTTCTTCTACCAACACATGGTGCCTTTCCTTCATTCCTTCCTCCCCCTCCTAATTTGTTCCTTGCTTCTTTTCTTTTCCACATTTATTTTCTTTCATGCCTTTTTTTCCTCCCACTTTTTCTTATTTCTCCTTGCTCTCAGCTTTTCACGTCCTTTTATCTCCACTTCATAGGGAATAACTGTGTGCTGGGTTGGGGATAATGAGGTTGTTCATCCATAACTTCAAACCCTCCCTTCCCCAACACCCATTCGCCAGGATTCTAAAACAAACCTAATCCTGGAACAAATATTTTGACATTCAGACTCAGAGGAAGACAATTCCATGCTTCCGTTCTGATTCATCTTCTGCAGAAAACCCTAAACTGATGTATGGTGGCAAATGAGAGGCGCCAATCAAAATGTTGCTTCTGCCTTTCTTTCTTTATCTGCATGCAGCGATCTCTTTGATCCTGATATTACCATGGTACAGAAATAGAGATGGGATATTGTGCTTACATTCAAAGGGCTAGTAATTAAAAAAGAGAGAGGGCCTATCTGCTGTTACCCATTCAGCTGACCATGGAACAGGGTTGACATGGATCCTGGTAAATTGCTTGGGCAGCTTATTGTGCAGATAGATACACACAAACTCCACAATAAAGCAGATTAATATATGGTAATTACCCTAGTATAACACACTTCAATGCAACGCATTAGATTTATCATGACGATTACTCCCCTGCTTTAAGAGCTGGAAATCGGGCCATTCAAAGGCTGATGGTAGTTTTAGAACATTTGAAATCTATCTTAAAGGGAGCGTCTCCTTGGCCATTATCATCATCATAATAATGTTTCTTGTTTTGCTGTTGATTGCGCCAGCAGCAACGAGATGCTGTGTGTGCACAGGCAGTGAATAAGAGGAGTGAGTCGGAGAGGCAGGGATGGAGGGATAGAGGGATGAAGGAAAGGGAGGGGGGGTTAAGAGATGAGTCTAGAGACGCCATGAGCAGTAATGAGGTAGCAGTAAAAATGAGACGGCATTGTGTTGTACTTTAGGGTACTTCATCTTTAAAATGAATAGTCCCTCAAGGGCCAGGTAGTTAATGCCATTTATTAATAGAAAGACAGGGCCAGCAGTTTGTGCCTGGGCCCTTCGAGAGCCCTTTGTTAAGGAGTCTGGACAGAGAGAGAGTGAGGGAGAGAGGGTCGAGAGAGAGTGAGAGAGGGTGGAAGAGAAAGAGCGAGGGGGAGATAGGAAGGAAGAGAGAGAGAGAATGCTGAGCCTGCCTATTGATTTTTGGAAGAGGTGTTCAGGGTACAGTTGGGACGTCCGTGAGCGTCAATAAAAAATAGTTTTATTGGATAGCGATGGCAATTAAGGTGGAATTGAGCAGTGTTGCCGTGGGAATGATCACAGGCTGTACCTCTCTGTCACCCCTTTTTTTATTTTTTTATTTTACCTTTATTTAACCAGGTAGGCAAGTTGAGAACAAGTTCTCATTTACAATTGCGACCTGGCCAAGATAAAGCAAAGCAGTTCGACAGATACAACAACACAGAGTTACACATGGAGTAAAACAAACATACAGTCAATAATAAAGTATAAACAAGTCTATATACAATGTGAGCAAATGAGGTGAGAAGGGAGGTAAAGGCAAAAAAGGCCTTGGTGGCAAGGTAAATACAATATAGCAAGTAAAACACTGGAATGGTAGTTTTGCAATGGAAGAATGTGCAAAGTAGAAATAAAAATAATGGGGTGCAAAGGAGCAAAATAAATAAATTAAATACAGTTGGGAAAGAGGTAGTTGATAGGGCTAAATTATAGGTGGGCTATGTACAGGTGCAGTAATCTGTGAGCTGCTCTGACAGTTGGTGCTTAAAGCTAGTGAGGGAGATAAGTGTTTCCAGTTTCAGAGATTTTTGTAGTTCGTTCCAGTCATTGGCAGCAGAGAACTGGAAAGAGAGGCGGCCAAAGAAAGAATTGGTTTTGGGGGTGACTAGAGAGATATACCTGCTGGAGCGTGTGCTACAGGTGGGAGATGCTATGGTGACCAGCGAGCTGAGATAAGGGGGGACTTTACCTAGCAGGGTCTTGTAGATGACATGGAGCCAGTGGGTTTGGCGACGAGTATGAAGCGAGGGCCAGCCAACGAGAGCGTACAGGTCGCAATGGTGGGTAGTATATGGGGCTTTGGTGACAAAACGGATTGCACTGTGATAGACTGCATCCAATTTGTTGAGTAGGGTATTGGAGGCTATTTTGTAAATTACATCGCCAAAGTCGAGGATTGGAAGGATGGTCAGTTTTACAAGGGTATGTTTGGCAGCATGAGTGAAGGATGCTTTGTTGCGAAATAGGAAGCCAATTCTAGATTTAACTTTGGATTGGAGATGTTTGATATGGGTCTGGAAGGAGAGTTTACAGTCTAACCAGACACCTAAGTATTTGTAGTTGTCCACGTATTCTAAGTCAGAGCCGTCCAGAGTAGTGATGTTGGACAGGCGGGTAGGTGCAGGTAGCGATCGGTTGAAGAGTGCCAATGGCAGGGGGTTAGAGGCCAGGGTCTATTTAGGAGGCCCCTCTAGACCCCTCTTGACCAGAAAATTAGAGTTGTAATCAAATTTCAATGAGGGAGTACATCTGTGTGGAAGGAGGTCAAACATCAGTAGTTGAGTCATCCAAGACCTCATGTGGAGAACCTGTCTGTCTGCCTGTCTGCCGGTCTTTCTCTCTCTCCTGGAGGAAGGGAGGGTAGACAGAGGCAGGCCCATGCAGGCCCAGGCCCACGGTGACCCAGGGTATTAATGAGCCAGTGGCCATTACCTCCCTGTTAGCCTGCTCTGCGTTCAGCCATTTGTCATAAATTGGGGCCTGTCACATGAAGGCTGCCTGCGTGCGGTGCTGGCGGTGTGGTGTGGCGCAGGGATGAAGAGCCCCAGCAGTGGCAGCCTAAGCTGTTTTCCGTGAGCGAGCATTTTTAGCTCCTCGCACCTCCCAACCTGTCAAATGGGTTTTATTACCAGAGGAATATCAGTCTTGATAAAGGTCCCACACAAAGGATGCACAGGGAGGGGATTTACTATGCAATCCACCAGGCCAATGTTGTTCATGTTGGGGAAATGTGACTGCTGCAAGTTTTACACATCTAAATCTCTGCATGCAGGCATGCTGTCAGGGTGTAGCTAACTAAGGGCCATGTCGCTACTGATTGGTTGAATGATAGAAACATTTCTTACCTGAGTCAGAGCAGCACCAGAGGCAGAAGCATGGAGGAGAAAGAGAGAGAGGGGGAGAAAGACAACGTTTGATTAGTTGTGGCCGTGCACAGTGTAAATGTTCACTGGTAGGCCTAACTATGGGCTGAGACTACAGAGCCGAAATACAGTTTTACACAGAAAGACTTGTGAACTCAGAGCTTAAGATTTGAAATATGAACAGTGATTGTACATTAAATTCCAGGGTGGATACCACACTTAGTCACGCTCATTTGAAGATAATTAATAATAAGTAGCTAATAACTGACAGCATAATTTAAAATACTGTTTAATTATTTTGCCCCCTCTCCAGGCAATGTTTCACACAAAAACAAAAACCTCACATCGACTAAATACTGTATGTTCCGTAGCAACATACCATCTCATGGTGTAGTGGTGCGGTATGATTGATCATGTTAATATTGTGGTTGTGGAGTGTATCTATAAGTAGGTCACATCTGAAGCGTGCTATACTACAAGTTTTTGAAAATGTTATTTTGTTGTGTTTGTGTGTGTGTGTTTGTTTGTTTGTTCACCCGCAACCGCCCGTAATTGCATACAACCCATCCTCAACCGCCTGACTATATGTGATGAAGTGGAAAGGCCCGACCCTAACCTGCTAATATAGAAAACAATATAGAAAATGTGCATTAGGCTACCAACATTTTAGTAGGCTATTTGTTAGTATAATTAGATGCATGTAGCTTCTCTTCTTCCATTATGTTGCCCTAGAAGACTAAATAAACCCTTGCTCACCAGAATAATGTAAAAAATCAATCAAATTAATGCTGACAATATTGACATCAGTAAAGTTATTTGTCATCTCTGCTTCTTCCAAGGAGCAAAGATGTTTAGGAACCAGGGAGAAAATGCAATAACACATTTAAAAAACTTCCAACTTCCAAACTTTCCAATTTGACCAATTGTAAGGAAATAGAAAGCTGTGAAAATGACCAAACATGTTTCTTATATGATTTCAGTTCAGCTTATTTTATTAAATAACATTTTATTTATACTATCAGCTATTATGATGCTGATAAAGATAGCACTTGTACAAACGGTATCAAACTGCACATTTGCATTCTCTCAAGATGCTGAAAGAATGAAATCACACTGGGCAAAAGTGTATATCTGTATATCTGACATTTTATTAAATATAAAGAGTAGACATGCTCCAAATACGCATGTCTATAATTTCATATACGGAGCTAGGATATTCTCTGTAATGGGACAGTTTCTACATGTATCCAATCCGGACCCCAGAAATCTCCCTGATACCGTATGAGTCCAGGGAGTATAGCTGTATAAGGCCATAAGCAAACAGGAAACCGCTCATCCAGAGTCGGAGCTCCTAGTGGCCGGGGACTTTAATGCAGGGAAACTTAAATCCGTTTGACCTATTTTAGACCAGCATGTTAAATGTGCAACCACAGGAAAAAAAACTCTTGACCATCTTTACTCCACATACAGAGACGCATGCAAAGCTCTCCCTTGCCCTCCATTTGACAAATCTGAAGAGTATTCTATCCTCCTGATTCCTGCTTACAAGCAAACACCAAAGCAGGAAGCACCAGTGACTAAGGTCAATAAAGAAGTGGTCAGATGACGCAGATGCAGGACTTTTGCTAGCACAGACTGGAATATGTTCCAGGATTCTTCCGATGGCATTGAGGAGTACACCAGATCAGTCACTGGCTTCATCAATAAGTGCATCAATGACATACGCTGACTGTACGTACATACCCAAACTAGAAGCCATGGATTGTGGACTATAAGAAAAGGAGGAACGAGCACGCTCCCATTCGCATCAATGGTGCTGTAGTGGAGGAGGTTGAGAGCTTCAAGTTCCATATCACCAACAAACTATCATGGTCCAAACACAACAAGACAGTCGTGAAGAGGGCACGACAAAGTCTATTCCCCCTCCGGAGATTGAAAAGATTTGGCATCCTGACAGGTTGCATCACTGCCTGGTATGGCAACTGCTCGGTCTCCGACCTTAAGACACTACAGAGGGTAGTGCGTACGGCCCAATACATCACCGGGGCCAAGTTTCCTGCCATCCAGGACCTCTATACCAGGCGGTGTCAGAGGAAGGCCCTACAAATGATCAAAGACTCCAGTCACCCTAGTCATAGACTGTTCTATCTGTAACCACACGGCAAGCGGTACCGGAGCGTCAAGTCTAGGTCCAAAAGGCTTCTTAACAGCTTCTACCCCCAAGTCATAAGACTCCTGAACATCTAATCAAATGGCTACCCAGACTATTTGCATTTCTTCTATGCTACTGCTACTCTGTTATTATCTATGCATAGTCTCTTTAATAACTATACTTAGATCTACATATTACCTCAATTATATACCAAATTTGTAATATACCTCAAATACCATATTACAAAGAAAACATTATTTGTTCATCGAAAATGGTGAATAACTCACCACAGGTTAATGAGAATGGTGTGCTTGAAAGGATGCACATAACTCTGCAATGTTGGGTTGTATTGGAGAGAGTCTCAGTCTTAAATAATTTTCCACACAAAGTCTGTGCCGGTATTTAGTTTTTATGCAAGTGAGGGCAGAGAATCTACTCTAACATAGGTACGTGGTTGCAAAGGGCATAAGTGTCTATTAGGGCTAGGCATCCCACTAGCGGGACAACTTCCGGTGAAACTGGAGGGTGCGCAATTCAAATATTTAACCATAGAAATTATGGATATTAAATATTTAGGTACATATAAGTGTCGTATATCGGTTGAAAGCTTAAATTCTTGTGAATCTAACTGCACTGTCCAATTTACAGTAGCTATTACAGCGGAAACATGCCATGCAATTATTTGAGGATGGCAGAGTTTTCATAAATTCACAAATAGAGATTAAATATTCACTTACATTTAAAAAATCTTCCTCTGATTTGTCATCCAAAGGGTCCCAGCTTTAATGTGTAGTGTCGTTTAACCTGTAGTGACACCCCATCCCGTGAACGGGACCGTTGTCATCATCTGACACAAATTAGCATAACGCAACGGACATAAATCTTCCTAGAAAATATTCCTATTCATGAAAATCACAAGTGAAATATATTGGAACACAGCTTAGCCTTTTGTTAATCACCCTGTCATCTCAGATTTTCTAAATATGCTTTACAGCCAACGCTAGACAAGTATTTGTGTAAGTTTATCATAGCCTAGCATAGCATTATGCCTTGCTAGCAGCAGGCAACCTTGTCACGGAAATCAGAAAAGCAATCAAATTAAATCGTTTACCTTTGATGAACTTCGGATGTTTTCACTGACGAGACTCCCAGGTAGACAGCCAAAGCTAACTTTTTTCCCAAAAGATTATTTTTGTAGGCGAAATAGCTTCGTTTGTTCTTCACGTTTGACTGAGAAATCGCCCGGAAATTGCGGTCACCACAACGCCGAAAAATATTCCAAATTAGCTCCATAATATCGACAGAAACATGGCAAACGTTGTTTAGAATCCATCTTCAATGTGTTTTTCTAATATCTATTCGATAATATATCCGTCGGGACAATTTGTTTTTCACTAGGACCGATTGGAGTAATGGCTACCTCTGTATTTTACGCGAGAATCTCTCTCGGAGCCACCATGTGACCACTTACGCAATGTGGCCGCCTACGGCTATTCTTCAACAGAAATGCAACATCAGCTCTGTTATACTCACAGACAATATCTTTACAGTTTTGGAAACGTTAGAGTTTTTTCTATCCAAAGCTGTCAGCTGTTTAAAACGGGAACGTTTTTTTTCCAAAAATGAAAATACTGCCCCCTAACACCAAGAGGTTAAAATCCTTCTTTATATCCCAAAAAGTCAGTTTAGTTGGCGCCATCGATTTGAGTAATCCAATTGTTCAGCATGCAGAGAAAGGAATCCGAAAATCTACCCCTAAACTTTATTTCAACAAGTCAAAATACGTTTCTATTTACTCCTCAGATACCCTAAAATCTTAGCAAATTATAATATTTCTTACGGAAAAAAGTATGTTCAAAAGGAAACAGATTTAAGCAGGTGCGTCCTGTCTTCATGGCGCGCACCAAGACGAATTTCCAAGACTGTGTCCCTGTACTAAAACTGATATTTCTTATTCGTTTTTGAAGTTACAAGCCTGAAACCTTGAACATAGACTGCTGACACCCAGTGGAAGCCATAGGAATTGCATCCATGGAGCTAGTTTTCAATATGACCTTATACTTGCCATTCTAAGAGGATGGTCACTCAAAAAAAAATCTGGTTGGTTTTTCTTTTGGATTTTCTCCTACCATATCTATTATGTTAAATTCTCCTACATTATTTTAACATTTCTACAAACTTCAAAGTGTTTTCTTTCCAATGTTACCAATTATATGCATATCCTGGCTTCAGGGCCTGAGCAACAGGCAGTTTATTTTGGGCATGTCATTCAGGTGGAAATTGAGAAAAAAAAGGGGCCTAGCCCTAAGCACAATTTGCCAAGGCAGGATACTCTAAGCGCAGTTTAATCCAGAAGTCTGGCAGTGGCTTCTGATTAAATAAAATGTTCAAATGAACCGCTTGTGGCAAATTCGATGAGGCTCTGTTGTTCAGATATCGGTAAGTGGACTGGAGGCGGGGCATGAAAGGGATAACGAATCCAGTTGTTTTGTCATCCATTTCGGGAAAGTATCTGTGTAATTGTGCACCCAACTCACTCAGGTGCTTCGCTATATCACATTTGACATTGTCCGTAAGCTTGAGTTCATTTGCACTTAAAAAATCATACGATGATGGAAAGACCTGTTTGTTGTCCTTGTTAATGCAGACAGAGAAGAGCTCCAACTTCTTAATCATAGCCTCAATTTTGTCTCGCACATTGAATATAGTTGCGGAGAGTCCCTGTAATCGTAGATTCAGATCATTCAGGCGAGAAAAAACATCACCCAGATAGGCCAGTCGTGTGAAAAGCTCGTCATCATACAAGCAGTCAGACAAGTGAAAATTATGGTCAGTAAAGAAAACTTTAAGCTCGTCTCTCAATTTTAAAAAAATGTGTCAATACTTGGCCCCTTGATAATCAGTGCACTTCTGTATGTTGTAAAAGCGTTACATGGTCGCTGCCCATATCATTGCATAGTGCAGAAAATACACGAGAGTTCAGAGGCCTTGCTTTAACAAAGTTAACCATTTTCACTGTAGTGACCAAAATGTATTTTAAGCTGTCAGGCATTCCATTGGCAGCAAGAGACTTTCTGTGGATGCTGCAGTGTACCCAAGTGGCGTCGGGAGCTACTGCTTGCGCGCTCGTTAGCACTCCACTATGTCTCCCTGTCATGGCTTTTGCGCCATCAGTACAGATACCAACATGAGCAGCAGCTACGTTTGGCTACATAGTGGAATTTCCGCGAGAGAGTAACAGTTAATGTGATTGGATGTTAATTATTTGACTAGGCTACCTGTATTGGACATTGTGTCGTTATTTCGCTGAACACTAGATGGTTTAATTTTATTTTTGGCAGTGAAACGAGGCTACTCAGGTGAAAAATAAAAACCTCACCCAAATGTATAGCCCCGTTGGAAAGCATAAATGGACTATTTGAAAATGTGAAAAAAAGTAATTTAATTTTACACACATATATATATATATATATATATATAAAAATGTGAATCACATTTTTATTTGGCCTACCCCCGAAGGCATTGCGCGTATCCCTGGGGGAATACCTGCTCTAGAATATCAAAAACGTGTTATGTAAAGATATCCGCTGATATTAACCCTTTTCCTCCAGTGTCATATTTCTCCACTCCTGCTCCCGAGTCAAAATGTTGCCTACATTTGGTGTATCATTTTACTGCAAAAAGAGTCCATTATGGCTATGTGAGAGGTTATAGACCTACAGTCAGTGTCCAGATTTCAGCTTCCATTTAACCCATCTGAACAGTAGGCTACAGTTCCCTTGATGTGCCTATTTGAAATACCCAACTTGTCGAATTTGTATAGCGCCTCACAAAAATTCCACATAACATAGCCAGCACTGCTATCATTCTCTTTTACCATTTAACCAAATCTTTCCCAAACATTACTTTTCTGGCCCTTCCTTCTCTTGATTTTTAACTCTCCTTTCACAGCTTTTCTCTTATTGAATTTAACTCCGTGGATTGATGCTAACGTTTTCTGTCTGTTCCCAAAATAATTTTGCAATTGGCGTGTAGGCTATTTGATGCGGGTACAGTTAGGACATAAAGCTTACACTTATGCACTAATGCCTGATAGCCTAAAAAAAAATATGGAAAACCTCAATGAAGCTTATAAACTGCACAAACATACATTTATGGATTTTTAAGGTATTGTTTTCTCTTTATTAAACCCGCTCGCCACCCACCTACCTACCCTTCAACCACACAATATTTCATGACCCTAAACCTGTCTGCCCAGCGGATATCACCATGGGGACGGACTGTGGGTTTTGAGTCAACCCACGCATCACTAGTGTGTGTGTGTATGTTTGTTCCTCATTTTACAACACTATATGTAACATGATAGTAACTTGCACATGCATTCTTGTGTGTTTTGCCTGTGTGTGTGAATATGCACCCTCTTCTATCATTCTGAGTGTGTATACAGACTGACAAAAAGACAGAGAGAGGAAGTTCCACCAGCCCCTAAGCCCGACTCCACAGCCCCTCTCCCCAAACCCTCACACTCTGCTCTGGGCTGAGATGAAGCCACTGCAACAGCCTCCTGCAGGATCCTCCCACCACCACGACAATGTGCTTTAAACACATAAGTATTCATTGGCATTCCGTTTGCACATAACCCTCATATACTATCACCGCCATCTGCATTACTAGGAGCCAAGCTGTGCGCCTGGGTTTTCCTCCTCCAGTAAAGAGCAGCTTGTGCAAAGCCAGATCCCTGTGCCTGCGTCCAAGGCAACCTACACTTGGCATGCAAAGATGATGAAAAGTACAGCTTCCCTCTTGATGCTCGCTAGCACCCTCTCCCACTGGTGAGAAGTGTTCCACATAATCTGAGATCAAACTGTTTGTGTGCTGAGTGAGTGTTAGTTTTAGTTCACTGTGGTTACTAAAAGCACAGATAAAAGTAATATGCTATGATATTGAAGGTATAAGTTGGTTAAGTAGTAGCAAAGCACATAGCGTAACCCTGAATAGAACATTTGTTCATGCTCCCTTGTCATTCTTTGAACTTGGTTGATGTTTAATGGAGCGCATATGAGGAATTATTCATATACCAGCTTTTATCCTACGCCATACATTCCTGTTGCATCTCTCTCTGAGTGCTACTGTGTATCAGCACCAGCAGTGGACAGCTCCATAGACTCTCTCTTTGATATTAACCCTCCCTCAACCATTTCCTCCATTTCAATTTAACCCTGCATTCAACAAGCCTAGCATACTGCACTTTTACCTCTCCACTATCCTCCCCTTTCAAGACACTGGCTGGGCCCTGACCAAGTAAACACTATATACTGTAGCTAATAATAGTGTGCCAGCTCTGGTTAAAAGTTTACTATATACATTTTTCATTTGTATTTTATTTAACCTTTATTTAACCAGGTAGGCTAGTTGAGAACAAGTTCTCATTTGCAACTGCGACCTGGCCAAGATACAGCAAAGCAGTTCGACACATACAACAACACACAGTTAAACATGGGATAAACAAAACATACAGTCAATAATAATGTAGAAAAAAATAAATAAAAAAGTATATATACAGTGAGTGCAAATGAGGTAAGATAAGGGAGTTAAGGCAATAAATAGGCCATGGTGGCTAAGTAATTACAATATGGCAATTAAACACTGGAATGGTAGATGTGCAGAAGATGAATGTGCATGTAGAGATACTGGGGTGAAAGGAGCAAGATAAATAAATAAATACAGTATGGGGATGAGGTAGTTTGATGGGGTGTTTACAGATTGGCTATGTACAGGTGCAGTGATCTGTGAGCTGCTCTGACAGCTGGTGCTTAAAGCTAGTGAGGGAGATATGAGTCTCCAGCTTCAGTGATTTTTGCAGTTCGTTCCAGTCATTGGCAGCAGAGAACTGGAAGGAAAGGCGGCCAAAGGATGAATTGGCTTTGGGGGTGACCAGTGAGATATACCTGCTGGAGCACGTGCTACGAGTGGGTGCAGCTATGGTGACCAGTGAGCTGAGATAAGGCGGGGCTTTACCTAGCAGAGACTTGTAGATGACCTGGAGCCAGTGGGTTTGGTGACGAGAGTGAAGCGAGGGCCAGCCAACGACAGCGTACAGGTCGCAGTGGTGGGTAGAATATGGGGCTTTGGTGACAAAACGGATGGCACTGTGATAGACTGCATCCAATTTGTTGAGGAGAGTGTTGGAAGCTATTTTATAAATGACATCGCCAAAGTTGAGGATCGGTAGGATGGTCAGTTTTAAGAGGGTGTTTTTGGCAGCATGAGTGAAGGAGGCTATATTGCAAAATAGGAAATGTAATTTTGGATTGGAGATGCTTAATATGAGTCTCGAAGAAGAGTTTACAGTCTAACCAGACACCTAGGTACTTGTAGTTATCCACATATTCTAAGTCAGAGCCGTCTAGAGTAGTGATGCTGGACGGGCTGGCAGGTGCGGCATTGATCGGTTGAAGAGCATGCATTTAGTTTTACTTGCATTTAAGCGCAGTTGGAGGCCACGGAATGAGAGTTATATGGCATTGAAGCTCGTCTGGAGGTTAGTTAACACAGTGTCCAACGAAGGGCCAGAAGTATACAGAATGGTGTCGTCTGTGTAGAGGTAGATCAGAGAATCACCCGCAGCAAGAGCGACATCATTGATGTATACAGAGAAGAGAGTCGGCCCGAGAATTTAATCCTGTGGCATCCCCATAGAGACTGCCAGAGGTCTGGACAACAGGCCCTCCGATTTGACACACTGAACTCTATCAGAGAAGTAGTTGGTGTTCCAGGCGAGGCAATCATTAGAGAAACCAAGGCTGTTGAGTCTGCCAATAAGAATGTGGAGATTACAGAGTCGAAAGCCTTGGCCAGGTCGATGAATACGGCTGCACAGTAATACATAGGTAATAAGGAGATGTTTTGGACACATCCACTCTCATTCAGATCACTAAACAGGTTTGGACAGATCTCCCTTTCAGAAAAAATCTGATGAGCTTCTGCCATGACTATTTCACTCTGCCTCTGGAAAGCTGTTTGTGCCAGGAGGCGGAAACGCCGGAAACGCTGGCTGGGCTGAGAGCAGTAAGTGACTTTCATGTGCTGATTTACAGTACTGTGAGGAAAGGGTTAACTTCCCAACCCCGGGCTTTCCAGTCGGCCACTCTGGAAGACTTTTGTGTGTAATTATTTAAAGGCCTTGTATTGCAGTCTGGATAGGGAGAACATGGGGTGAAGGAAGGAGGGAGGGATGGAGGAAGGAGAGGAGGGGAGGAACGTTCCTGCTGAGAGGGATTCAGTCAGCGGTCAAGGTGAGGTATCTTAGCTATGTGATGTGATTTCTGTGTTAGGTAGCTAGCTGTACTGGCCTCTGCTCGGTACTACACTGACTGACTAGGGCTCAGGAGACTAGCCATGGGGATTTACTAACTGAAGAAATCCGTGCTGAACCAACAACACTACGCAAACAGCACATAGCACTGCACAGGCCTCTGCCTCGCTCGGCACTGCAACACTCTGACGCAACAACCTGGAGCGAGTGTGCTTCAATGATGATAAACAAACAAGGGGGAGGGGAGAATGGCGATGCTGGGCAAATAAGACTCGTAGGGTTTTTTTCTCACACCAGATAGTTTAAGTTTGTTTAAAATGGATGTTTGAAGTTGGGGCTCGACTTAACACAAGTTGTTCGAAGAGTGATGCAAGAGCGGAGATGGGGGGGGGGGGGGGGGGGGGGGGTAAAGAAATGGTGTAGAGGCCTCCAGTGGTGGTGCAGAGGAGATCCAGTGTGGAGGTTCTGGAGGAGAGGGGGAGCGGTTAGAAATCATGGCACACGTAGGGAGGCCAAAGTGAGGCTTGACCACCACGAGAGCCACCCAGGAATAAGAGCTCCGTCAGCTACTGTACACTACCACTAAGGCTTTGGGCTTGGTGCAGTGCACTGCAGACAAACTAACTGGACCTATAGAATAGAGCTAAAAAACTGTACAATATGTTTCACAGTGCTACTTACCGTAATATTAAATAAAGTGAGCAGTAAAACATACTTATGCAAATGACATATAAGGAAATTGGGTTTTCTTCACTCAAAATGTTTGGTCTTGGCATTAGGTTACAACAGATTGCTTAGCTCAGGGCAAAACAGACAGGGTTGGCTTAGATTGTTGACCACATGTAAACTGTATTTAGTCTATTGAAAACATAAATACTTTAGCACAATGAGCACTTGTTATCTCTCAAATACATTGTTACAATTGTTTTTTAGCTAGCCTGTCTGGGATATGTGGGCGTCCCACCTCGCCAACAGCCAGTGAAAGTGCAGGGCGCCAAATTCAAAACAACAAAAATCTCATAATTAGAATTCCTCAAGCATACAAGTATTTTACAACATTTTAAAGATAAATTCTCGTTAATCCAGCCACAGTGTCTGATTTAAAAAATGCTTTACAGCGAAAGCACCACAAACGATTATGTTAGGTCACCACCAACTCACAGAAAAACAGTCATTTTTCCAGCCAAAGAGAGGAGTCACAAAAAGCACAAATAGAGAAAAAATGAATCACTAACCTTTGATGATCTTCATCAGATGACACGCATAGGACTTCATGTTACACAATACGTGTATGTTTTGTTCGATAAAGTGCATGTTTATATAAAAAAATCTCATTTTGCATTGGCGCGTTACGTTCAGTAGTTCTAAAACATGCGGTGATTGTGCAGAGAGCCACATCTATTTACAGAAATACTCATTAGAAATGTTGATGAAAATACAAGTGTTTTACATGGAATTAGAGATTTACTTCTCCTTAATGCAACCGCTGTGTCAGATTTACGGAAAAAGCAAACCATGCAATAATCTGAGTACAGCGTTCAGACAACAAAGCAGCCAAAAAGATATCCGCCATTTTGGGTAGTCAACATTAGTCATAAATAGCATTATAAATATTCACTTCACTTTGATGATCTTTGATCACTTTGATGATCTTCATCCGAATGCACTCCCAGGAATCGCAGTTCCACAATAAATGTTTGCTTTGTTCGATAATGTCCATCATTTATGTCCAAATAGCTTCTTTCGTTAGGGCGTTTGGTAAACAAATCCAAAAGCGCGTTCAGGTCCAGCCGAACGTCGGACAAAAAGTTCAAAAAGTTCTGTTACAGCCCGTAGAAACTTGTCAAACTAAGAATAGAATCAATCTTTAGGATGCTTTTATCATAAATCTTCAATCATGTTCCAACTGGAGAATTCCTATGTCTGTAGAAAAGCAATGGAACGAGAGCTAACTCTCTCGTGACCGTGCCTCAGAGCCTGTGGCACTCTGCCAGACACCTGACTCATTCCTCTCTCATTCGGTTCCACTTCACAGAAGAAGCCTGAAAAAACATTCTAAAGACTGTTGACATCTAGTGGAAGCCTTAGGAAGTGCAACATAACCAATATCCCACTGTATCTACAATAGGGGCTGAGTTAAAAAACTACAAGCCTCAGATTTCCCACTTCCTGGTTGGATTTTTCTCAGGTTTTCTTCTGAGTTCTGTTATACTCACAGGCATCATTCAAACAGTTTTAGAAACTTCAGTGTTTTCTATCCAATGCTACTAATAATATGCATATATTAGCATCTGGGACAGAGTAGCAGGCAGTTTCCTCTGGGCACCTTATTCATCCAAGCTACTCAATACTGCCCCCCTGTCACCAAGAAGCTAGCAGCTAGCAAATGTTTTATTGTCATTGACATGAAATCAGTCAAAACACCTCAAAACAAGACATGGTATCAAGAACAAGATGAAACTAGCTGAAATGTGCCACTTACGATTCCCCACATGGCAGGTTCTTGTCATTGTTGCTAGCTATCTATGTAGCTAGCTATCTGGCCATCCAGAATCACAACAACACAGGGCCTTCTACCCCATTGAAGCGCACACATTGTTTTCGAGACGTTGTCAGCTAACCCATCTATAATACCTGACCCATTACATTCCACTCAGTAAGGTCGATGAAGACACAGAGTTTGGTTTTTCTCCATCATTAAAAACCCCTCCCCAATCTCCCTGATCAGTCACAAGTACACACACACACACACACAAACAGACACCTCTGACACACTAATCAGAATATGGTGTGTGCTATGGGTTCAGACAAAGCCCAATCACTCTTATGATAATTTTGCCTCTCCTTCAATCAGCAGCACAGTATTTGCATCAGACACAATCTCCATTTCATCTTTCATCTCTCTGTCAGACCCAGACAGGACCAAAGGGTCTCTCTGACCAAAGGACATGCCAAAGACATGCCTGTTATTAAACCCCACAACCTGCAAATTAAGGAGGAATGGAGAATACAACAAATTTACATTTTAATCAGGCCTATTCAAGCACTTCCCTTACATAAACTTTAACGATGGAGATCGGTTACTTCTTGCCACATGTCAGCATAATTGTATCACGTGGAAAATTGCATTCAATAAAAAAAAGGGTCATATAATCCCTCAACTGTGATATGAGTAACTCGGCGATGGGGGACAAATATTGATCGTTTACAACTATTAATATCCCTGTGTACACGCAGAGAGGATTGAGAGAGGAGTCCACATCATAATTCATGACTTCTCCCCTAATCCCCGTTTTACGCGCGTCAAAATTACATATATAGATGTTTTGCATGTGCCGTAATGCATGTGTCATGTAAGCGAAATTAGGCTCTGAATGATTGATAGGGCAGTTAACATTTTCTTGGGGAACACAGCCAGGTGGTGAGAGGCATTGCTTCTATATTAAAGGTCAGGACAGGGCAGAGGATAGGGAGCCATCTCTGGAACAGGAGAATCCCACACCTCCTTACGAGGAAATGACTGAGATTTAGACTCAGATGAATCAATGCAGAGCAGGAGAAGCAGGAGAAATATGGCCCATGCAGACACATCAGGAAGAGGTGAAGTGCAGAATAATACTTTGACGTAAATGGAACCGATTCAGGCGTGATGCATTGTGGTGTGACACCTCCTAGACACAGAGGCAGTACATCTCCTCCAGCACTCACACACACACACTGCATTTATACATTCACAGGGTATATCCACACGCAGAGCACACACACTCACTCACTCACACACACACACACACACACACACACACACACACACACACACACACACACACACACACACACACACACACACACACACACACACTGCATTTATACATTCACAGGGTATATCCACACGCAGAGCACACACACACACACTCACTCACCCACACATGCACAAACACACAAATGCGTGTGCACACACTTACGCGCACACACACACACACACACACACACACACACACACACACACACACACACACACACACACACACACACACACACACACACACACACACACACACACACACACACACACACACACACACGTACAGATCACACAGTCCTCTCTAGTGTGGGGCAGCAGACAGAAGGATCAAATTAGATGATCTACGAAAGATATTAGTAATGACATTCATGAATATTTTATGGAATGTAGAGAATGTCATCATACAATTATATATAGGGAAATGAGGAAGGGATATAAAACAAACAGCATTAAACTTTGAACATGGCCCCCATGTCCAACAAATTGTGCCCAAGAAGAAAAAGGGTGGAGGGGGGATAGGGAGGGAGGGCAGGAGAGCACTTTCTCACCCTGGCTGTTTCTGGGCCTGGGGAAGTGGAGGAGAAGTCCAGCACTGGCATTGCACAGCACACAGAGATACAGAGCGAGAGTGGGGGACTCCCAGACAGTCATTGCCATCAATATGTTTATCCGCAAATTGATCTGTCCCCACAGGCTGTGTTTAGTTGATTGTCTGTTGTGCATTAAACTAAAAGCCAGCAAAATGCTTTACATGCATAATGTGGGGCCCGGCATTAACATGGTGTATTTACAAGGGTTTCATATGGATGGGTGTGACTGAAGATGTGTCTGCATGCTGCTACCTTGGGACAAGATCCACTCCAAATGGAGACAGGGGACACCTGATACACCATCCTAATCACATTCACTCTGCTAACCAGTCTCTTTATATCATCTTAGTGACATTCCACTTCTATATTCTCCCATATTCTCTATAAGCACAAAGTTCCCTAGTTATCAGAAAGCTAGAAAGCTACAGTAGTGCAGTTTTTTTCTCTCTCTGTTTTTATATAATAGCCAGTGAACTTGTGTGTTCCATGGTGTATTTGTGTCATGACAGGTGAGGGCAATAAAAGGCCAGCTGAACCCATCACAGATGGCCTGACAAAAATAGAAATAAAGAGATATGCTCGTTTTTATGGGGTTGGCACTTAGGAGCATGCAGATACATGCATATGTGACCGGATTCAGAATCATGGGCCTTTGACGCCAATTCCTAGTTCATAGTAGTGCCATTTGGATAATTTCTGTGTACAGAAATGCCTTCTTGAACATGTGAACATTCATAAGCCTTAATTACAAACCTGTATGGGATCCGTAAATATGACTAAACATTATAAATTATGAGCCTAGTTTAGTCAAGGAGGAAACACTGAGCTATGTAGGGAGAAAGGCAGGATCCATGATTGGCTGAGATAATGGAGGGGTTGGACATCATGAGAGATGACTCATCTCATTGGTCTGTCATGTCACAGGCTTCTGTCAAAATCGAATCAAATAAAAATGTATTGGTCGCGTACACAGATTTACAGATGCTATCGAGCTCCAACAGTACAGTAATAACTAGCAATACAAAACAATACACACATAATCCAAAAACTAAAAAGACAGAAATATCAGAACAAGAGCAATGTCAGAGTCTGAGATAGATAGATAGATAGATAGATAGATAGATAGATAGATAGATAGATAGATAGATAGATAGATAGATAGATAGATAGATAGATAGGCACATACCTGTCTATATAAGGTCCAACAGTTGACAGTGTATGTCAGAGCAAAAGCCAAGCCATGAGGTCGAAGAAATTGTCCATAGACATCCGAGACAGGATTGTGTCGAGGCACAGATTTCTGCAGCATTGAAGGTCCCCAAGAACACAGTGGCCTCCATCATTCTTAAATGTAAGAAGTTTGAAACCACCAAGACTATTCCTAGAGCTGGCCACCCAGGCTACACTGAGCAATCAGTGGAGAAGGGCTTTGGTCAGGAAGATCCTTCATGAAAACCTACTCCAGAGCGCTCAGGACTTCAGACTGGGGCAAAGGTTCACCTTCCAACAGGACAACAACCCTAAGCACACAGCCAAGACAACGCAGGAGTGGCTTCGGGACAAATCTATGAATGTTCTTGAGCGGCCCAGCCAGACCACGGACTTACTTGATTGAACATCTCTGGAGAGACCTGAAAATAGCTGTGCAGCGACACTCCCCATCCAACCTGAGAGGATCTGTAGAGAAGAATGGGAGAAACTCCCCAAATACAGATGTGCTAAGCTTGTAGCGTCATACCCAAGAAGACTCGAGGCTGTAATCACTGCCAAAGATGCTTCAACAAAGTACTGAGTAAAGGGTCTGAATACCTATGTAAATGTGATATTTCAGTTTTCGATTTTTATTTTAATTGCTAAAATTCAAAAAAACTGTTTTTTACTTGTCATTATGGGGGTATTGTGTGTAGATTGATGAGGGGAAAAAACTATTTAATCAATTTTTTAATAAGGCTGTAGCGTAACAAATGCACTGTAGGCGAAAGGCTGAAATCTTTACTTTAACTTCTTATGGCTGGGGGGCAGTATTGAGTAGCTTGTATGAATAAATTGCCCAAACTAAACGGCCTGCTCCTCAGTCTCAGTTGCTAATATATGCATATTATTATTAGTATTGGATAGAAAAGACTCTAAAGTTTCCAAAACTGTCAAAATATTGTCTGTGAGTATAACAGAACTGGTATTGCAGGCGAAACCCTGAGGAAAATCAAACCAGGAAGTGGCTTCTATTTTGAAAACTCCATGTTCCATAGCCTGCCTTTGCTCCATTTAAAGGGATATCAAACAGATTCCTTTTCCTGTCGCTTCCTCAAGGTGTCAACAGTCTTTAGACATAGTTTCAGGCTTTTGTTTTGAAAAATGAGCGAGAACAATAACATCGCGTCAATGTACGGCCGGGTGCCAGCAGCGTTTTGTATGCGTAACAGAGTCTGGGCTGCCATTGCCTTTCCCTCTCCTACTGATAAAGACAGTTGCGGTTGATATATTATCGATTATATATTTTAAAAACAACCTGATGATTGATTATAAAAAACGTTCTACATGTTTCTGTGGACATTACGGAAACTATTTGGAATTTGTCTGCGTTGTCGTGACTGCGCTTTCCTGTGAATTTCTGAACATAACGCGCCAAACAAACGGAGGTATTTTGGATATAAAAATAATCTTTATGGAACAAAATAAACATTTATTGTGTAACTGGGAGTCTCGTGAGTGAAAACATCCAAAGATCATCAAAGGTAAACAATTAATTTGATTGCTTTTCTGATTTTCGTGACCAAGTTACTTGATGCTAAGTGTACATAATGTTTGTCAAGCGATCGATAAACTTACACAAACGCTTGGATTGCTTTCGCTGTAAAGCATATTTTCAAAATCTGACACGACAGATGGATTAACAAAAGGCTAAACTGTGTTTTCCTATATTGCACTTGTGATTTCATGAATATAAATATTTTTTGTAATATTGTTTGAATGTGGCGCTATGCAATTCAGCGGTTATTGATGACAATTATCCCGTTAACGGGATTGCAGCCATAACAAATTTTAAACCCTCCGGTCATACAGTAACATTTAACTTCTTAGTGATCCCTTCGCACGCCAATCCCGTTAAAATAGTGAAATAGCAGCGGGCCAACTTCAAAAACAGAAATACTCATAAAAATAATTCATGAATCATACAAGTGTTATACATCGGTTTAAAGATTAACTTCTTGTTAATCCAGCCACATTGTCAGATTTCAAAAGTGATAGGAACTGTAAGCCAGTGCCTTAGAAATCTAGATCCACATAGAAATCCCATTGAAAAGAGAGTGACCTCAAAAAAACATTTTCCTGGATGGCTTGTCCTCTGGGTTTTGCCTGCAAAATAAGTTATGTTATACTCACTGCCATACTTTTGACAGCCGTAGAAACTTTAGAGTGTTTTCTATCCAAATCTACCAATTATATGCATATCCTAGCTTCTGGGCCTGAGTAGCAGGCAGTTTACTTTGGGCACACTTTTCATTCGGACATGAAAATAGTGCCCCCTAGCCTTAAGAACTGATGCCCTTGCAACAGATACTACAGTATTTAATTTTAAAGAGGCTGCATTTTTCTATATATTTTGTGCTGATTTTGACAGTTTCGCGCATAGACAGGATAGGCGTGGAGAACAACTGGATAAAACGTTTGGGCTGTTTAGAAGTCAGAGTCCTCTCTGACCTGTTTTTTACACTCAATGTAATGCCATGGATTGATGTCAAGCATGTGTGCTGCCACACACACAACTTACCAAACATTTCAATGTGTGAGTGGCTTCGTGTCTCTGCTACATTTGACACCAACACCTATGGACGCCAAATTAACATCAACACTACAAAACTATGGATTTCGACTTGTGTCTCTCACTGTCAGTGAAAGTGGCCATTATGTGAGGGGAGTGAGGCAGGGGGGGTAAAACATAGTAGGATGAGAACTGTATTCAAATGGCACCTGTTGCCAATGTGCACATGTAGGCTGGGGGAATAATTACAGTGATTTGCGGGAGGAGAGGAGTGTGTGGGTAATTGCAGTGTCTTGCCAGAGAAGGGGAGAGAAGAAGAGGACAAGGTGCTGCAATCTCACCCCTCAGAGGGAGCTGCGGCCAAGCTGCCTTCGCAACGCCACATCAAAGGGCCACAGCACAGACACCCACCGTCATTAACTCTCTGTTGCCACGGCAACACGTTGCCAAGTGATAGTGCCACTGACAGAGGCCCACCGTTGGCCTTCTCTTCTTATTAGCCGTGGAGAGCAGAAGCACAAACATTAGGAATGATAATCAGAGAAGCCGAATGATGTCTAGGTACCAGGCGGTATACACACTGCCTGGCAAGCCCAAGACCCCAGATATTCTTCTAATGGATCGCCTTTAATAAAAGACACTCGCCTGCCTCCCCTCACTCACTTAGCTCTGCTGTTTTGCCATTACTTCAGTCCTTACAAATTATGTTATTTTGTAAACGTATGAGCCGACACCCTCGGGATGGGGAGAGCTTCATAGAGAGAATGTATATTATTACATCAAGCCTTAGCATAGTGTAAAGCCTCAATGATTGGTGTTAAAGTGGAACTGACAGCATTTAAACTACTTTGCAGATATGAAACAAACAGACAATCATAATAATTGTCAAAAATGTCAAATTCTCACTTTATGCTACAAAACCAAATATAAAATAGTTTATATTTGACTCAACATTCCATGACGTACACTAAGGCATTGTTGGCAGAATAGATGGGTGCAGTTCAATGCATGATTAATATAATTCACCAATACATGTCTAGGTAGTCCCCAAAAAAGTGTTATCAGGTTGTAAATCACAGCTGGCCTCATACATTGTTTGCTGCCTCCATTCAGGATGCAAAAGCGGACAAATGTAACTAAGGCTGGGAATGTCAATACAATCAAACTAGCAAGGTGAATGATCACAAGTCAGTCATAATGTGGCTAATATGCTAGCGTATCTATTTATGTAGTAATCTAAAAACACAGAGCCTAACATTTACTAGATAGCTAGATATCTAGCTAGCTGCTAGGAGGACGCCATGTCATTGGAGGAGTGGCTGAGTGACTGACTTTTCCCCCTTGTATAATTTTTAGGTGGCTGCAAAGATAGAGATACACGTGTCATGTGGTTAGCTAGCAAGACATATGAATCACTTTGCTAGCTAGCTATGCTGAACGACGATTATCAAGTTAGTATCTCTTTCCAATTCACTTTAGCTAGCTGAATTTATGAACACGCAAGACCCGATGAATATGACCGGTGTCAGTTAATAACTTAGGCAAAAAAGTTATAGTTAGTCAAGAAAGCGCTATATAACATGCAAACAGCCTAACCAGCTCTGCTAGGGTGAGTAAAATGGTCAGTGAGGTGTTCTCTCATTTGTGTCTGGAAGTCGCTAGCTAGCAAGATAGCATACTTTAGCCAGTTAGCTTGGGTACTTGGTTGGGACAACGCATGCATTAGCATGCAAGCTGCATAAGGACAAGCACACTATTCCCCATAGTTTATCAGTGCAATTTTGACGGCCAACTAGCTAAAAAGGTTTGAGAGGGTTTATCTAATGTTCCTTCGTTCCATATTAGCTCATTTTGCTATGGTTCGCATTAGTTGTACATCTTGTTGTTGTTGGTGTGCATACAGGGAAAGATAGCCAACCTTTTTATTGTTGTTTTATCAATAGGACTGTAAAGTTCCCAAAAGTAAGAGGACTCCATTGGTATTTACATATTTGCAGAAATCCATTCAGGTGTATTTCGTGGTGTTTGGCAAATTTGTTCTAATGATCTAAAGTCGCGCTTTTGCTTCTTCCTGTAAACACACAGTCCAGTTCAAAGTGAATGATGTCAGGCCCTTGTGGAAAATGGCTTGTTTGCATATAGGCTTACTGTACATTTGATTGGCTATGGCGCACCGGTTTGCGTAGACTCTGGTTCTGGACAAGACAGATTTAAAAAAAAAAAAATTATTTACTGCATTGTCAATTAATTGTCCAAACGCACGGCCGCTTTCCCACTCTATATTGCTATAGAATTTTCACAAATGCCTTAGTATACATAATTCGCAAAGGTTCTAAGAATGTTTCTGACAAGTCCTCACTTGTCAGAACATGTTTTTAAAAAAACGTAATATTCTTCCTGGTGGTGTATATGAACAGATTTTTATACGATTTCATGTTGCTAAAATGCTGTCTGTTCCACTTCAAGGTTTTCATTACCCAAAATGAGTAGTTGCTTTGTCATTTGGAGCTGGCATATCCAAAATCATCCTCACCTCGGTGCCATCAATCAAGCGTTTAACTGCTGATGACCAGGCCCACATTTAAAGCAGCAAGCACCACAATGCACAGGGAAAAGTCATTGTTTGTTCAGTTATTCCAAGTAGCTCCACTCGTGTGGGTGGAAGGAGGAGGGGAAATGGGAGCGGGATGTGGTATTGTTTTCCTGAGCAGCACTTCATTCTCCAGTCCATAACGTGTCATCCAATGCTCTAATGTAGCTCACAGAGCGTATCTAGGGGCCCAGACAATAAACTCCATATTATACCTATATTGCACCATCCATATCCTTGAGTGTGTGAGAGACACACACAGACTGTACCACACACACACACACACACACACACACACACACACACACACACACACACACACACACACACACACACACACACACACAAAAGCAGATGTTTGACTCAAGCTTTAAATTTCATAAGACTCTTGGTCGACTGTAAACTAGGACAATTCCAAGTCCCTACACACCTTCAGGACCGTAAGGCCTACTCCTGACTGTGCTGCTGAGTAGCTGGAGTGGTGCCATTACATTTCCAATCTGTGGGTGCACAGGTCACCAGTCTCTGAGCTCCGGAGAAATATCAGCCCTCCTACTCTGCTCATGACCATGAGGGCATGGGAAATAGCGACTCGGCACGGAAAACACCACTCTTCTCCACCTGTCTGTGGGATGTGATGGGGAGGGAGGGATGCAGTGGGACCAGCGCGCCAGTCAAGCAAATGATTTGCTCAGTAAAGTAAAGCTCCAAGTGGAACAACAGCTGAAAAGCCCATCCGGGTGGGAGCCAACCAAATCTCCTGCTTGGTTTGACAGTAATGGAGCTCCATGTTCAAGGAGAGAGATATACTAATGTACTGTTACTGCAAGGGATGGAAATAAAGCCTGGAATAATTGAAAATACTGCAAGGAAATGCATACGCATGGATCATGATGATGAAATAGTGGTGAAATGGTCGAACGGAGAGCTTAAAAATAAATATATATAATACATGTACGAAATGTTAAATGATTTATGTAATATGACTACAAATAAGTGTGAAATATAGATGGCTATACTGAAAGAGTTCACCATACATCATTTCAGAGATTGCAATATCCTTGATCTGTACCTCTAGCTGGCGCCTACGTGCATCACTGGCAACCCGGTTTGTTTACCGACGCTGCACCAACATCATGTACAGGGATTTCTGAAATCTTAATATCCTGCTGGAAGACTGTCAGGGTGTGGCGGGCCAAGGAGCAACCGGAGCCCTGGTACAAATTAAACAGTGTGGCCAGAGCAGGGAGCAGGGTGAGATGAGAGGAGGCTGAGAGGAGAGGAAAACCAGATCAATAGCTTAATGGAATTAGCCCGGCTTTGAAACACACCTGCCAATCATATTTACTGAGGGCTTTTTGCCATGGAGCGCTGCTCAATATTTAAAGGCCGGCCGCACAGTGAAGAAATCTGATTGGTGCTTTAACGCGGCAGCAGCTGTCCGAGTTAATTTACCTCTAACGGAATAGCAATGAGAAAACGAGCCCCCCCCCCCCCCCCCCCCCCCTTTGCTTCTCACTTCTTTTTCTGTTTTTTTATTTGTAATTTTTTTTAATTTTGTAGCCAGCGGATAGGTTTATGCAGAATTAAAAATGCAATTTAAACCATTGAGTACTGGCGTAAATCACAATTTATTCATGAAGGGTTGCGGCCAACTCTAAAGCCATTTCTTTGTGGCATTCTACCAAACAAGTTTCAACCTGAAACAGCCAAATAGGCACTTAGCCTTCAATACTTATCTCAACGGTATTGTTCTGTCTGTAACGAGATACAGAGAATTCCTACAAACTACAGGCCTATAATGGGCTGCCAATGCCTTACTGCAGTACCAGAGATACACTCAACTTCCCTGATCCTGTCCAGAAACAACCTTTAGTCATATCCTTCAGCCACGGGTAGATATGAAAGAATTTGATATAGGTACAAGCAACGAGCAATAGTTGCTCCACCACAATATTGTAGTTGCTCTATCAGGAAATGTTCTTTATAAGCCTTATACCTCATCAGTCCTCAAATCTCCAAAAGTGTTGTAGTGGGTAAGGCCTAGGGGTTAATTTTGGACAAAACTATGGTGGGTCAAGTCAATGACAGGCCCTAGTCAGTAAGCCCACCACAGTGTGTAATCCATGCAGAACCCAACACCCCCTACTGTGACCAGCTTGATATGCGTCTCCTCTGTGGGTGAAGGGCACTGCCTTTAGACCCACTAACACGCGATGACAAGGGCCTAACAAGGGGAGTAAACTAGCTCCTGAGCCCCGGTCGTATGGAGCCAGGCCAGAGCCATGCCACCCGACCCCTCTCTGCCCCAGCTGACTGGAGGTGCCGGGCTAGCCAGGTGGGAACGGCACACACAATGAGCCAAGCTAACCACGAGGATGGCATGCACCGTGCGATTAAGGACACGGCACAGATGCCCACCTGCTCCTCTTGAACCTAGCTGTGCCTGGGGTGCCCTAATATGCTGTTTCCATCTGTTTCCTAGAAAGTGAAGGGCAGAGATGTCCAAATGCACAGACATTTCCCTGTCTAAGCCCATCCCACCGCCCCATCCTCCTTCTGCCCCATTACGTCCCTCCGCTCCCGGAGAAAATTGATGGAATAACACAATGTCACCCTCTTCCCTGAGTCCTCACATCGACTTAGCAGATCCCTGACTTTCAGCTGACAAACTACCATCGGACATGAGCACAATGAAAGAATGAGTGGCGCGAAAAGATGGCAAAGCTTCTCAGCATGTCTCCTTTGATTTGCCTCAATCTTTCTCATTATCAAAGACCGGGCGGTCTGAAAATGCTTGTATTTGCACACAACATAAATGGCACACAGGAAAAGGGCTGGCCATCAGCAGAGTGAGTAATGTTTACACATGGTATGATACATAGATAAATCAAATCCATTTGTTTTTGTCACGCTTCGTAGACAAAAGGTGTAGACTAACAGTCAAATTCTTACTTACGGGTCCATTTCCAACAATGCAGAGTTAAAGATAAGATACACAATTAAATTAAAAATAGAAATAGTGACACGAGGAATAAGTACACAGTGAATAACGAATACAAATAACGAGTAAAAATAACAAGGCTATATACAGGGAGTAGAAAATAACATGGCTATATACAGGGAGTAGGAAATAACATGGCTATATACAGGGAGTAGAAAATAACATGGCTATATACAGGGAGAACCAGTACTAAGTCAATGTGCAGGGGTACAGGGTAATTGAGGTAGCTAAGTACTGTACATTTAGGTAGGGATCAGTGACTAGGCAACAGGATAGAGTGTGTGTGTGTGTGTGTGTGTGTGTATGTGTGTGTGTGTGTGTGTGTGTGTGTGTGTGTGTGTGTGTGTGTGTGCGTGTGTGTGTGTGTGTGTGTGTGTGTGTGTGTGTGTGTGTGTGTGTGTGTGTGTGTGTGTGTGTGTGTGTGTGTTGGGGTGTCAGTGTAAGTATCTGTGAGTGTGTGGGTAGAGTCCAGTGAGTGTTAGTGCAAAAAAGGGTCAATACAGGTAGTCCTGGTAGCCATTTGATTAGCTTCTTAGCAGTCTTGTTTAGAAGTCTTATGGTACATACATGGTACATACATATATACTGAACAAAAATGTAAACACAACATGCAAAGTGCTGTTCCCATGTTTTATGAGCTGAAATTTTCCAAATGCACAAAAAGCTTATTTCTCTAAAATGTTGTGCACAAATTTGTTAACATCCATGTTAGTGAGCATTTTATCCTTTGTCAAGATAATTCATCCACCTGACAGGTGTGGCACATCAAGAAGCTGATTAAACAGTATGATCATTGCACCTTGTGCACCTAAAAGGCCAATCTAAAATGTATGGTTTTGTCACGCAACACAATGCCACAGATGTCTCAAGTTTTGAGGGAGTGTATAAATGGCATGCTGACTGACTGCAGGAATGACCACCAGAGCTGTTTCCAGAGAAATGAATGTTAATTTCTCTACCATAAGCCGACTCCGACATCGTTTAAAAAAAATGGCAGTACATCTAACCAGCCTCAATACCGCAGACCACGTGTAACGACGCCAGCCTAGGACCTCCACACCCGGCTTCTTCACTTGCGTGATTTTCAGAGGGGTGAGGGGGTTGCTGAGGAGTATTTCTGTCTGTAATAAAGCCCTTTTCTGTGAAAAAACTCATTCTGATTGGCTGGACCTAGCTCCCCAGTGAGTGGGCCTATGCCATCCCAGGCCCACCCATGGCTGCTTCCCTGCCCATTATTGTGAAATCCATAGATTAGGGCCTAACGAATTTATTTAAATTGACTGATTTCCTTATATGAACTGTAACTCAGTCAAATCTTTTAAATTATTGCATGTTGCGTATATATTTTTGTTCAGTATACATATGGTACATACAGTACATATATTTAAGCCCGTGTCCATCAAACAAACGGCAGTGGGATTTTGCTCTGCTGTGCTAAATGATTATTATCAGCACAAAGACTCTCTTTATTCTAATTGCCTTGTAAATAAACTTGCTTGTCATTACTTTTCAAGCCAATTACATGGTGCCTAATGGCAGCGCTTAATTAGCACACACTCTACTGGAAAGAGACAGAGGAAAGAAAAGGAATGAATGGAAGAAAAGAGAAAATGTTGGTGGGGGGGACAGGGGAGGGAGCGCATTCTCTGTCTAATTACACAGTCGTCAAGGTTCACAATGGCCACGGTCGCCCCACTCTGTCCCCTCTGTGGCTGTTGAGGGGGCCTTGACAATGGACCACTCAGCGGGGGTGACTCGGACCCCTAATAGCACTTCAGCATCCACAGCCTTCGCAGCTGGAGGACAGGAAACAGCAGAACACTGCATGTAGCACGACCCAAGAGGTGTTGCCTGCTCCCCATCCACTCCTATACCTTTCTACTAACACCCCCACTCAGTCACTTGCTTTCAGACAAACACGGCTACTGCTGGCATTTATTTGTTCACAACCATTCAACAATGAAAGGGTAGTTATTTATTTTTCCTATATATTTCTGTCTCTGTGTATTTGTGCTTCAACCACACCATTCTGTTGTCCCTCTATCTCCCCTGTTGTCCACTGCCTGTCCTTAAAGAACAATAAAAAGTAGTATACTTTGACAAAAATAAATAAACGTGACCCTGTCTCAGTCATTGTTCTCGTGGCTGTGGTTCTCATAAGGATCAAAAGTAAATGTGATGCAGAAGATTGCAGCAAGTAGCGAAAGAGCCAGTCTTGTATTTGCACATCACATTCCTCAAGCACCCTTAATTACCTACAGTCAATACAGGGGGCATTAAAAAGCCACCAAAAAGCTCAGACCATTACCATCACCCTTAAGTGGCGGGCTGTATAAAAATTAGAGCTCTTTTTATGCCCCGGCTATAGTGGAGACGCTAAGGAACATGTGAAAGCCGTTAAAGGGGAAGGCAAAAACACTGCAACTATCTCCAAGCTGGCAGGGTTCCTCAGCTATTACAGGCCATTACAGGGTGGGAAAAATGTCCCTTCAGCGGCTGCTGTGGCGGTAGCATTATCGGCCAGGACCCATCTGACGCGCTGGGTTTGTGATTACAGCCATGTTAAGGGCTGAGAGAGAGAAAGATCTGTAAACCGTGAGATTACAGACCGGTCATTTACAGAAAGGGAGGGAGGGTGTGAGGGATTGGGGGGAGGGGCAAGGGGTGGTTGGGGTGACGGTGGGTTTAATATAAGAAACCTGCCAGCATAATCGCATTTCCCTTATCCTAGCCTGCATCAGCCTCAATTTGAAAAAAGTTTTAGTCTTATCTGCTGCCATTCTCCCGCTATCCGGCCCAATCAAATTTGCTTCGGCTAGTGGGATTGGCAGGGAAGGGAGGAATACAGGACTGATAAGGGAAAAAAATGTAGTTTTTATTTTATGTATTCTTTTTTTTAAATGATCGACTTGCTTGGCACGCTTATGTCCCTGGCATCAGGGCTGTTATGCAGTGGAGGCAGGGGAGAGGGCAGGCAAGCAAGCAGGCTGGATGGTCAGGGCCAGGGTGGGCTGGGCTGGGCTGGGCTGGTGAGAAGGGCCAGGGATTTCTGGGCTGGATAGTGAGGGCCAGGGAGGGCTGGATGGTTAGGGCATGGGAGGGCTGGGCTGGATAGTTAAGGCCAGGGAGGGCTGGGCTGGATAGTCAAGGCCAGGGAGGGCTGGGCTGGATAGTTAGGGCCAGGGAGGGCTGGGCTGGTGGGAAGGGACAGGGAGGGCTGGTGGGAAGGGATAGTGTGTCTTCCAAGATGGCGTAGCAGTGGGATGTTTTGATTGTGTTGTCCCGTCCCTTGTATATATCGTTTCTTTCTTCGTATGTATTTCGTACATATTGTTTATATTTTTATACCATTTTCCAATCTACGGACTGAACATACTCTCCTGCAACCTGCCTCACCCAATGTGGTATGGATCTGCTATTTTTATACTTTAGAACAGTAACCCCCTTCAGGAGCTAGCCAGCTAACTAGCTACTAGCTAGTAGTCAGTTAGCCACTGCTAGTGGTCATCACCGTTAACTTGGACATCTGGAGGTAGGGTGTTAGCAGTTAGCTAGCTGCTATACGAGTGGCTAATCCTGGCTAAAGTCTCTGTCCCAAAGCAAGCACCAGTTAGCCTGCAGCTAGCCTCGAATCTAGGCCCATCTCCCGGCTAGCTGAAGAGATCTGTCAAGCCATTCCTGGGCTTCAATTACCTCTTTTGCCAATTGGCCTGGACCCTTATCTGCCGACACGGAGCCCCGCCGATCCATAACGACTGGTCTACCAACGTAACCATCCGAGGGGGTTTCTGTCCTGAAGCAAGCACCAGTTATCCTGGAGCTAGCCTCGAGCTAGGCCCATCTTCCGGCTAGCCGAAGAAATCCATCAGATAATCCCTGGGCTTCAACACCTCTTTTTCCAATTGGCCTGGACCCTTTGCTGCCGACACGGAGCCCCGCCGATCCATCACGACTGGTCTGCCGACGTAACTGTCCGAGGGGATTTCAACAGGCTCCCCCATTGCGACGTCCCCCTGAGGCCCATATGCTAGCCTGTTGCTAGCCCCGACCTGATAGCTGTCTGAATCTCCATACCTCCAGCTCGCCTAGCTACTCACTGGACCCTATGATTACTCTGCTACACATGCCTCTCCCTAATGTCAATATGCCTTGTCTATTGCTGTTTTGGTTAGTAATTTTTGTCTTATTTCACTGTAGAGCCTCCAACCCTGCTCAATATGCCCCACACACGCGGTGACTGCACCTGGCTTAAATGGTGCTTCTAGAGACAAAAACTCTCTCATCGTCACTCAATGCCTAGGCTTACCTGCACTGTACTCACATCCTACCATACCCTTGTCTGTACATTATGCCTTGAATCTATCCTTCCGTGCCCAGAAACCTGCCCCCTTTACTCTCTGTTCCCATGCGCACTAGACGATCAGTTTTTATTGCCTTTAGCCGTACTCTTACCCTAATCCTCCTCTGTTCCTCTGGTGATGTAGAGGTTAACCCTGGCCCTGCAGCCCCCAGCATCACTCCCATTCCCCAGGCGCTCTCATTTGTTGACATCTGTAACCGTAAAATCATTGGTTTCAAGCATGTTAGCATTTGAAGCCTCCTCCCTAAGTTTGTTTTATTCACTGCTTTAGCATACTCTGCCAACCCAGATGTCCTAGCCGTGTCTGAATCCTGGCTTAGGAAGGCCACCAAAAATCCAAAAATGTCCATCCCTAACTATAACATTTTCAGACACGATAGAACTGCCAAAGGGGGCAGAGTTGCAATCTACTGCAGAGATAGCATGCAGAGTTGTGTCATACTATCCAGGTCTGTGCCCGAAAAATTTGAGCTTCTACTTTAAAAATCCACCTTTCCAGAAACAAGTCTCTCACCGTTGCCGTTTGTTATAGACCCCCTTCAGCCCCCAGCTGTGTCCTGGACACCATATGTGAATTAGTTGCCCCCCATCTATCTTCAGAGTTCGTACTGTTAGGGGACCTAAACTGGGACATGCTTAACACCCCGGCCGTCCTACAATCTAAGCTAGATGCCCTCAATTTCACACAAATTATCAAGGAACCGACCAGGTACAACCCTAAATCCGTAACCATGGGCACCCTCATAGATATCATCCTTACTAACTTGCCCTCTAAATACACCTCTGCTGTCTTCAACCAGGATCTCAGCGATCACTGCCTCATTGCCTGCGTGCATAATGGGTCCGCAGTCAAATGAACACCCATCATCACTGTCAAACGCTCCCTAAAACACTTCAGTGAGCAGACCTTTCTAATCAACCTGGCCAGCTTTCCTGGAAGGATATTGACCTCATCCTGTCAGTTGAGGATGCCTGGTTGCTCTCCATCTTAAATAAGCATGCCCCATTCAACATGTTTTAAAATAAAAACAGATATAGCCCTTTGTTCACCCGACTTGACTGCCCTTCACCAGCACAAAAATATCCTGTGGCGTTCTGCATTAGCATCGAATAGCCCCCGCGATATGCAACTCTTCAGGGAAGTCAGGAACCATTATACTCAGTTAGTTAGGAAAGCTAAGGCTAGCTTTTTCAAGCAGAACTGTGCTTCCTGTAGCACTAATTCCAAAAGGGTTTGGAGAATAAGAGCACCTCCTCCCAGCTGCCAAATGCATTGAGGATAGGAAAAACTGTCACCACCGATAAATCTATGATAATCGATAATTTCAATAAGTATTTTTCCATGGCTGGTCATGCTTTCCACCTGACTACCCCTACCCCGGCCAACACCTCAGCACCCCCTACAGCAACTTGCCCATCACCAAACAGCTGATGTTCTGAAAGAGCTGCAAAATCTGGATTCCTACAAATTAGCTGGGCTAGACAATCTGGACCTACTCTTTCTAAAATAATCAGATGAAATTGTTGCAACCCCTATTACTAGCCTATTCAACCTCTCTTTCTTATCGTCTGAGATCCCCAAAGATTAGTAAACTGCCGCGATCATCCCCCTCTTCAAAGAGGGAGACACCTTAGAGCCAAACTGTTATAGACCTATACCCATCCTGCCCTGCCTTTCTAAAATCTTCAAAAGCCAAGTTAATAAACAGATTACCGACCATTTCGAATCCCACCGTACCTTCTCCACTATGCAATCTGGTTTCCGAGCTGGTCATGGGTGCACCTCAGCCACGCTCAAGGTCCTAAATAACATCATAACCGCCATCGATAAAAGACAATACTGTGCAGCCGTATTCATCGACCTGGCCAAGGCTTTCGACTCTGTTAATCACCTCATTCTCCTCGGCAGACTCAATAGCCTTGGATTCTCAAATGACTGCCTCACCTGCTTCACCAACTACTTCTCAGATAGAGTTCAGTGTGTCAAATCGGAGAGCCTGTCTCTGGCAGTCTCTATGAGGGTGCCACAGGGTTCAATTCTTGGGCCGACTCTTTGCTCTGTATATATCAATGATGTCACTCTTGCTGCTGGTGATTCTCTGATCCACCTCTACGCAGATGACACCATTCTGTATACATCTGGCCCTTCTTTGGACACTGTGCTAACAAACCTCCAAACGAGCTTCAACGCCATACACCACTCCTTCCGTGGCCTCCAACTGCTTTTAAATGCTAGTAAAACTAAGTGCATGCCCTTCAACCAATTGCTGCCCGCAACCTCCCACCTCTATGCTCTCGTTGGCTGGCCCTCACTACATATCCGTCGCCAAACCCACAGGCTCCAGGTTATCTATAAGTTTTTGCTTTGTAAAGCCCTGCCTTATCTCAGCTCACTGGTCACCATAGCAACACCCACCCGTAGCACACGCTCCAGCAGGTATATTGCACTGGTCATCCCCAAAACCACCACTTCCTTTAGCCGCCTCTCCTTCCAGTTCTCTGCTGCCAATGACTGGAACGAATTGCAAAATCTCTGAAGCTGGAGTCCCCCTCTCTAACTTTAAACATCAGCTGTTAGAGCAGCTTACCGATCACTGTACCTGTACACAGCCAATTTGTAAATAGCACACCCAACTACCTCATCCCCATATTATTACTTACCCTCTTGCTCTTTTGCACCCCAGTAGCTCTACTTTCACATCATCATCTGCACATCTATCACTCCAGTATTAATGCTAAATTGTATTTATTTTCGTCTCTATGGCCTATTTATTGCCTTACCTCCCTACTCTTCTACATTTGCACACACTGTACATAGATCTTTCTATTTTTCTTTTCTTTTGTGTTATTGTGACTGTACGTTTGTTTACGTGTAACTTTGTGTTGTTCTTTTTGTCGCACTGCTATCCTTTATCTTGGCCAGGTCGCAGTTGTAAATGAGAACTTGTTCTCAACTGGCCTACCTGGTTAAATAAAGGTGAAATAAAAAATCTAATAAATAAAAATAGCAGTGTGAAGCTGCTGGAGGTGGAAGGAGGCTGAGCTTCACTAAATCACAATTATGCTTTTCTCTCTCGCTTTCCATATCTAACATACCTCACTACTATTGTGTAATGGGAGCCGGTCTGGAGGCTTTCATATTTGGAGTGGAGTACATCTATGTCCCAAGAAATAAGCTGTCACCGCCATCACTCAAAAAGTCCCTTGACATTTACCTAGTATTTGTCATTCATTTCTGACAAGAATAGGTTTGAAAAGCACATATGGTACATGGTCATGCAAATAGTGTGTATCTCATCTGGTATATAACAAATGTATGTACTTCTGTGCATGTGAGACAGAGTGTGTATGTGCATTTACAGTGTGTGTATGTGTGTGTGCACAAAGGGGTGAGGTTTTATGTCCTCTCTTTGTGTGTGTCACTCTCCTACTCTGCAAACACAGTAAACAATCCCCTTCTCATTGCTTGGTTAAATAATTCCTTTGAAAATAAAATTAAATCCCTTTGAAAGGAAAATGTAATAAGCACACATTGATAAAGCCTGGACTTATGGAAAGAGCTTTGGGGCATGGAGATATGGACTTGCATTTTAAAGTTATATTTAAATAAAGAACAGATGAAAACAAAACATCTGCATTGGCCTTGACAACAGACGCTTCTCAACTCCATGTAAAGCGCTATAATATGCGTATGCATATTGCATAAACAAGATCAGAATCATTTAATATCTCATCATATTGGAACCCATATGAATATGTTTTAAATATACATTATATATAACAACGATAGCTCATATCTCTGTAAACACACACATATTTGTTTTTAATGCAATATAAAGGAGTGTAACGTTGATGTATATGTTGATTCAAATGATTAAGCTCAATTTCTCCTCTCTTTTTGCATACCAGTTGATTCACTAGAAACTACAGAAATGCATGTGGGAGGCAGTAATACACTTGTATGCATCTTGTATGAAAAAATATACCATTAATGCGCTGGTAGTCAAACCTTTTCAGCGGGGACCCCATTTATTCTCCCAAAATTTCTGGGGACCCCATTTTTATTGCGACCTCAGTACATTTAGATTTTTACATCAACAAATAACCTTTCATACATTGCATCTCTTATCAAAATGAAAAGAAACCAATAAATACATTTACTCCATAAATACTCAATTTCTATGTTGTCCCATACAATAATCTGTGCTCTTAATTTTTTGTATCTAATTTGTTATTTCTAAACAACAATTTAATTTAGGCAATCACACTGCAGGTTCCCCGCGACCCCTACCGACTTTGAATACCACTGCATTACTGTAAGTGGAATAAAATCATGCCGCAATAATGTAACGTTTTCCTTGACCTGTAACCTGCACAAACTACACTCATTCCTTCTCTTTACTCAGTAGTAGACATGCAGTATTGTTAGGTTTATTTGCCTCGCCAAATTTAAAAGGGAAACAATGCAGTGTGCAAAGGAGAGCAATTAGACAGAGTATTTACCTTTTTCACTTCCTAAACACTGAATGGGGTGATTTGCAAGTTGATGCACAAATCTGTTTTGGAGCAGCACGATAGGGCATGTTACTTTCTCAACAAAATGTTGGAGGCCAAATATGTCGTGTGATGAATTCCAATGGGTTGAGAGATGAGCATGAAGCCTGCAGATTGTCTATATTTGGGCATAAGAACATTAAATAATGCAATCACGTTATGCAGTTGCACTTCAAAGTATTTACTGCAGCGTGCCCTGGGGTGAGGATTTATATTCAGAATAAACACTTCTATGGATGAGGCAGGTTTTATCTAATCTACCAGAGATGAACATCCGAATTCTCTGTTAGATCCAAGTGAAGGTTAACATAGCCCCGTAGGGCATCAACCTCTATGACAAAAAGCATGAGAGAGAGAGAGAGAGAGAGAGAGAGAGAGAGAGAGAGAGAGAGAGAGAGAGAGAGAGAGAGAGAGAGAGAGAGAGAGATATGGGGGAGAGGGAGTGAGATATGGGGGAGAAATTGAAGGAGAGACAGGGACAGAGTGAAAGAGGAACATGGAGAAATTACGAGAGAGGCAGTGGGAGGGAAGCAAAGGAGAGAGAGAGATACAGGGAAAGAAAAGCAGAGAGAGAAATCGAAAGAGCAAGTAAGAGGAGACAAGGCTGAGGGACATCAATAGAAAATGTTACCATGGCAACAGGTTATTTAAGAACTTCATTGTCATATTGTTTTTCCTTTTATTTTAACTCATCGAATGCCGACTAGATGTAGCCTGCAGCCTGCAGCGTGCATTTGTATTATGGCTGTGCTTTTATTGTATTATGTCTGAATCTAGGAGTGGCAACCTTTTCACATTAACGATGTGTCAGGGCATTATGTCGAACTGTTGTTCCTAAATGAGATGGGCCAAATCACAGGAGTGAATGGATTAAGCGAACAACGTTGAATCAGCGAAAATGGCACTCACCTGCTGATTTTTGGGAAAATCTCTGCATGCAATCATCGTATTTCAATCATTTATAGGCGATGGGCACACACAAAACCACTCTCTCGCTCTTTGTCAAACACACACACACGCACGCACACACACACACACACACACACACACACACACACACACACACACACACACACACACACACACACACACACACACACACACCAGTGGAGGCTCCTTCTTCTCAGAGGAGGATGATCCTACTCAGCGAATTTCAAAATAAAAATATTTAAAAAAAAATAAAGAATAAAAAAATATACAGTACCAGTCAAAAGTTTGAACACACCTACTCATTCCATGGTTTTTGTTAATTTTAATATTTTCTACATTGTAGAATAATAGTGAAGACATCAAAACTATGAAATAAAACATGGAACCAAAAAAGTGTTAAACAAATCAAACATTTGTTGTGGCTACTTTGAAGAATCTAAAATCAAAAATATATTTTGATTTGTTTAACACTTTTTTGGTTCCATGTGTTATTTCATAGTTTTGATGTCTTCACTATTATTCTACAATGTAGAAAATATAAAAATTAACAAAAACCATGGAATGAGTAGGTGTGTTCAAAAACCAACATAGAAAAACAAACATAGACAGCCCACCTAACTCACGCCCTGACCATACTAAAACAAAGATATAATAACAGAACTAAGGTCAGAACGTGACAGTAACCTCCCCCTCCCCTCTGGCACCGGCTAGACCAGACCGTGAAGGCGCACTGGAGCTCTTGAGCACCGAGCCTGCCCAACCTTACCTGGTTGAATTCTCCCCTTAACCAGGCCAGTGCGGCGAGGTGGAATAGCCCGCACTGGGCTGTGCTGGTGAACCGGGGACACCATGTGTAAGGCTGGGTGGGCCTGGCTGCCAAGTCGATGGGCTTATGTCCTCCCAGGCCCACCAATGGCTCCACCCGTACCCAGTCATGTGAAATCCATAGATAGGACATAATGAACATACTTCAATTATATGAATTATTATCCTTTGATGAACTCTAGTAAAAGCTTTCAAATTGTTGCATGTTGCATTTATATTTTTGTTCAGTATATAACAACTCACAATAAGGATTGTAATCTCAATCACAAAACCTCCATTGTATACTCTCAAAACTCCAAAACCATCCAACATTTCCTATTCTGAATCTCTATGTCTGATCCTCTTATGCATATGGTACATCTCTCCTCACAGGGAATAAATAACAGGGAAGGTACAGTTTATACTCTAATCACCCTGGATATATGCAATACATTTTTCAGCTGGCGAGAAGCTGCCATCTTCCAGGAGACCAGATGACGTCATTACAGCACTAAGGCTGAGTGATCACACCGTGCAGACTGAGGGAAACAATGGCTCATATTTCTATAAATGAAATTAAATGAAATTGTATTTGTCACATGCGCCAAATACAACCGGTGTAGACCTTCCAATGAAATGCTTACTTACAAGCCCTTAACCAACAATGCAGTTCAAGAAAGAGCTAAGAAAATATTTATTAAATAAACTCTTGACCCGCTCCAATTCAGCTCTGTTAATGTTAATGGTTATAGTTCACGATCAGCTCCTTTGTCGTGATTACAATGAGGGAGAGGTTGTTATCCTGGCACCACACTGACAGGTCTCTGACCTCCTCAGACTGTCTTATCGTTGTCGGTGATCACTGTGTGTCTTCAGCAAACTTAATGATTTGTTGGAGTTGTGCTTGGCCATGCAGTCGTGGGTGAAGAACAGGGAGTACAGGAGGGGACTAAGCACGCACCCCTGAGGGGCCCCAGTTTTGAGGATAAGCGTGGCAGAAGTGTTGTTGGCAGCCCATCAGGAAGTCCAGGATCCAGTTGCAGAGGGAGGTGTTTAGTCCCAGGGTCCTTAGCTTAGTGAGGAGCTTTGAGGGTACTATGGGGTCGAATGCTAAGCTGTAGTCAATGAACAGCATTCTCACATAGCTGTTCCTTTTGTCCAGGTGGGAAAGGGCTGTGTGGAGTGTGATTGAGATTCCGTCATCTGTGGATCTGTTGAGGCGGTATGCAAATTGGATTGGGTCTAGCGTTTCTGGCATGATGGTGTTGATGTGAGCCATGACCAACCTTTCAAAGCACCTTGTGGCTACCGACGTGAGTGCTACGGTTCGGTAATCATTTAGGCAGGTTACCTTCACTTTCTTGGGCACAGGGACTATGGTGGGCTGTTTGAAACATGTAGGTATTACAGACTCGGTCAGGGAGAGGTTGAAAATGTCAGTGAAGACACTTGCCAGTTGGTCAGTGCATGCTTTGAGTACTCGTCCTGGTAACCCGTCTGTTCCCGCGGCTTTGTGAATGTTGACCTGTTTAAAGGTCTTGCTCACATCGGCTACTGAGAGCGTGATCACAGTCGTCTGGAACAGCTGGTGCTCTCATGCATGCTTCGGTGTTGCTTGCCTCGAAGCGAGCATGAAAGGCATTTAGCTCGTCTAGTAGGCTCGGATCACTGGGCAGCTCGCAGCTGGATTTCTCTTTGTAGTCCGTAAGTGTTTTCAAGCCCTGCCACATGCGATGAGCGTCAGAGCAGGTGTAGTAGGATTCAATCTTAGTCCAGTATTGACGCTTTGCCTGTTTGATGGTTCGTCTGAGGGCATAGCAGGATTTCTCATAAGCATCCGGATTAGTGTCCCGCTCCTTGAAAGCGGCAGCTCTAGCCTTTAGCTTGCTGCGGCTGTTGCCTGTAATCCATTGCTTCTGGTTGGGATATGTACGTATCTATGGGGACGACGTCGTCGATGCACTTATTGATGAAGCCGGTGACTGAGGTGGTTTACTCCTCAATGCCATTCGATGAATCCTGTAACATATTCCAGTCTGTTTTAGCAAAACAGTCCTGTAGCGTAGCATCCGTGTTTTCTGACCACTCCCGTACTGAGTGAGTCACTGGTACTTCCTGCTTTAGTTTTTTCTTGTAAGCAGGAATCAGGAGGATAGAATTATGGTCAGATTTGCCAAATGGCGGGCGAGGGAGAGCTTTGTATGCATTTCTGTGTGTGGAGTAAAGGTGGTGTAGAGCTTTTTTTCCCCTGGTTACACATGTGGTTTGTGGTGGTAAATAGATGGCTCCAAATAATATAGATGAGGACTCTCTTGGTTGATAGTGTGGTCTACACCTTATCATGTGGTATTCTACTTCAGGCGAGCAATACCTCGAGACTTCTTTATATTAGACATCGCGCACCAGCAGTTATTACAAATAGACACACATACGCCCCTCGTATTACCAGACATAGTTGCTCTGTCCTGCAGATGCATGGAGATGCCTGCCAGTTCTATATTATCTGTGCTGGCAGGTTGAGATAGGGAAGCTGACAGGGTGGCATGGTTTTTGTTGCCAGGCAATCTTGTCAATCCAAGCTGGCGAGAGAAAGGGAGCCGTGAGTGGAGTAATCTCTAAGATGAAGGTCAACAAGTTCAGGGTTGTGATGTAGGGAGTCGTGACACACCTGTCACATCTCCGACAGAGGGAGCACCAAGATGGAGGGAGAGGGAAGGGGCATTAAGGAGCCAGAGAAACGTTGGAGGGAGAGAGAGGACCTTCTCGCTCCCTCCATCTTTTCTCAGACTCCTTAATGTTCTCTTTCTCTCTCCCACCATCTTTTCTCAGTCTGAGAAAAGGCAACGGAATGAAGGGAATGAAAAAATGCTTGAGTCAGAAATAAAATGTAAAGGGTGGAGCTCAAGCAGCCAGCGGTTTGAAATACAAAAGAAAGAAAGAAGGGAGGGAATAGAGGAATAGTGCTGGAACCCTCATCTCCTGTGGGGATTTACAGATTGTGTTATTTTTCCTTTTCATGGTCTATTTGATTTGCTCACTAGACCATGAGCTGGGTGGGGGAAAAAACTCTCTCCTCCTCCCTCCTGTTGTGAGTAGAGCAGTGTGATATCATGTTCAAGGCCCCAGCAAAAGACATGGCACACACAACATCACATACACACAGGCACAACTACACAGACATTTAATACATCTGGGTATTACGCAATGTCTGCATTATTAATATGCAAGGTCATACATTATCATTTAGATTGTCATGTAATGTAACTGACAGTGATAGTGATATAGGTGCTTACACACATTGACGCCTTACGCATCACACATACTGTTCACACGCACACACACATTTGTATGTCCCTACATTTAACCCCTTTATCACGTCTCATCAATCTCTCTATTCAGTCCTCACAAAACCCACTATAGCCAGACACTGTTGATTTCCTTCCTCTCACTCTATTGGATGCCTGCAGTCACCATTGCCTTTTCATTTTCACCATTGCCCTGCTCATTTATTTTTTACTCTTTCTTTCTCTCTTTCTTTTTCTCTCAAGTCTATACATCCCCTCCTCCTCAGGCCCCCACTGTCCTCTTTCCCTCCGTCTCCCTGGCTTGGCTCCTCAGCCCGGCACACGCTGGCATCTGTGCACTCCTCCCCAGCTCCCCAGGCTCCTTGGGCTCTCCTCTCTCCCTCCCGCTCTCCCCTTCATTTACTCCAGTGACAGAGAACCTTACTCATCTCCAGCTGCAGCCCACAGCGCCCCAGCAGCATCTACTTATATAACTAACTTTGTTAACTTGAAGTATGTATGGCCAAACTGTCAGCTCTGTCAGCCCTCTCTCCATGTTTCTCTTTCACTCTGTCCCTATCTCTCCTTCAATTTCTCCCCCATATATATCTCTCTCTCTCTCTCTCTCTCTCTCTCTCTCTCTCTCTCAAGTGAAATAGATAATAAACAAAAGTGAAATAAACAATAAAAACATTTACAGTAAACATTACACTCACAAAAGTTTGAAAGGAATTTGTACTGCAATATATTCACAGTCATTAACCTCATGAAGATAACTATGGCGAGGCTGTTTCCCTGCTATGCTGTGTACAACACCTCTCATCTGAGAGGCACACTCTCTCTGCACGCTCGAAAACAAAAGCCTCCAGAACTGCGGGGCCTTCCCAGGTGCAGCGGCGTGCATGCTGTGTAGGAGGCATCTCTGTCTCCACACGCAGGCATGGCATTGTTAAGGACCCTGTTGTGATGAGACGAGAGAGAAAAGAGGAGAGGAGAGAGAGAAGAGGGGAGTGGGCTGGTGGCGCTGGCTGGGGATAGAATCAGTAATGTACTCCCCAAGCACAAAGCACGCTCCGGCCCAGGCCTAGACCTGCCGCATGGAGGACGCAGATAAGACTCCCTGGCCCCTGCGCCTGCTGTCAGTGTAAAGCCTCTCCAGTGCACGAAGCATTAGGAGTGACTGCAAGGCTTTGGCCCGCACTCCAGTCTATCCATCGCCCAGTGATGCCTCTATTACAATGATTGCCCCACAGCTACGTGGGCCTACGCCAGCTGCACCAAATTATAATTAGACCAACCACGAAGTGCCCCGGACACTGGCAATTGATCTGCCTCTGACAGTCCAATATTTCCAGCAGAAAAATAAACCTCAGTTGTTTGCACTGTGAATGAGGCTGTGGCTGAGGCTGAGGCTGGGGATGGGGATGGGGATAGGGATGGGATTTGGGGTTGGAGGCTGAGGGGGTATAGATTAGGAGAAGGGAGGGAGTAGGGTTCAGTGCGATATCTTTTGTGTTTTCTGCTCTGTCTGTGTGGGTTTGTCCTGGAAGTGGGGGAAATGTGAGATGAAGTGGGGGGGGGGGGGGGGGGGGGGGGGGGGGTTGAGCGGTGTATCGGGGCTGACTTTCTCACTACTGCTACCCCAGTCGATTAAAATTCAAGTGGCATCTCTACTAGACCTCTGCTTTAAACACTGGAGTCTGTGGCACCTCCACTAGACCTCCGCTTTAAACACTGGAGTCTGTGGCATCTCCACTAGACCTCTGCTTTAAACACTGGAGTCTGTGGCACCTCCACTAGACCTCTGCTTTAAACACTGGAGTCTGTGGCATCTCCACCAGACCTCTGCTTTAAACACTGGAGTCTGTGGCATCTCCACCAGACCTCTGCTTTAATCACTTGAGTCTGTGGCATCTCCACCAGACCTCTGTTTTAAACACTGGAGTCTGTGGCATCTCCACCAGACCTCTGCTTTAATCACTTGAGTCTGTGGCATCTCCCCCAGACCTCTGCTTTAATCACTTGAGTCTGTGGCATCTCCACCAGACCTCTGCTTTAAACACTGGAGTCTGTGGCACCTCCACTAGACCTCTGCTGTAAACACTGGAGTCTGTGGCACCTCCACTAGACCTCTGCTTTAAACACTGGAGTCTGTGGCATCTCCACTAGACCTCTGCTTTAAACACTGGAGTCTGTGGCATCTCCACTAGACCTCTGCTTTAAACACTGGAGTCTGTGGCATCTCCACTAGACCTCTGCTTTAAACACTGGAGTCTGTGGCATCTCCACTAGACCTCTGCTTTAAACACTGGAGTCTGTGGCACCTCCACTAGACCTCTGCTATAAACACTGGAGTCCGTGGCATCTCCACTAGACCTCTGCTTTAAACATTGGAGTCTGTGGCATCTCCACTAGACCTCTGCTTTAAACACTGGAGTCTGTGGCACCTCCACTAGACCTCTGCTTTAAACACTGGAGTCTGTGGCATCTCCACTAGACCTCTGCTTTAAACACTGGAGTCTGTGGCACCTCCACTAGACCTCTGCTTTAAACACTGGAGTCTGTGGCACCTCCACTAGACCTCTGATTTAAACACTGGAGTCTGTGGCACCTCCACTAGACCTCTGCTTTAAACACTGGAGTCTGTGGCATCTCCACCAGACCTCTGCTTTAAACACTGGAGTCTGTGGCATCTCCACCAGACCTCTGCTTTAATCACTTGAGTCTGTGGCATCTCCACCAGACCTCTGTTTTAAACACTGGAGTCTGTGGCATCTCCACCAGACCTCTGCTTTAATCACTTGAGTCTGTGGCATCTCCCCCAGACCTCTGCTTTAATCACTTGAGTCTGTGGCATCTCCACCAGACCTCTGCTTTAAACACTGGAGTCTGTGGCACCTCCACTAGACCTCTGCTGTAAACACTGGAGTCTGTGGCACCTCCACTAGACCTCTGCTTTAAACACTGGAGTCTGTGGCATCTCCACTAGACCTCTGCTTTAAACACTGGAGTCTGTGGCATCTCCACTAGACCTCTGCTTTAAACACTGGAGTCTGTGGCATCTCCACTAGACCTCTGCTTTAAACACTGGAGTCTGTGGCATCTCCACTAGACCTCTGCTTTAAACACTGGAGTCTGTGGCACCTCCACTAGACCTCTGCTATAAACACTGGAGTCTGTGGCATCTCCACTAGACCTCTGCTTTAAACATTGGAGTCTGTGGCACCTCCACTAGACCTCTGCTTTAAACACTGGAGTCTGTGGCATCTCCACTAGACCTCTGCTTTAAACACTGGAGTCTGTGGCACCTCCACTAGACCTCTGCTTTAAACACTGGAGTCTGTGGCACCTCCACTAGACCTCTGCTTTAAACACTGGAGTCTGTGGCACCTCCACTAGACCTCTGCTTTAAACACTGGAGTCTGTGGCACCTCCACTAGACCTCTGCTTTAAACACTGGAGTCTGTGGCACCTCCACTAGACCTCTGCTTTAAACACTGGAGTGTGGTTGTTGCAGCGACTTACTTCAGCTCTTTATCACATCTATGTTTGACGAGAGGGATTCCAGGCAAATCTGCCAAATGAGAGTCAAGCAGAACAGAATCTTTCCCCCTACCTCAATTCTACCTGGTTTCTTATTTTTCGACGGATACGTGAAGACAGTTTTATTAGGTGAAGGAGACTTGAGCTGTTTGGAAGTCTGAGTAAATCCAGATCAACCTGACAAATACACACGTTTTGTCAAGATGTCTCTTGTTTCCCTCCCATGACTCCGGGGGAAGGAGGCTCACAGGATGACAGCTTCACTACACATCCCAGAAGAGTGGAGCTGCTAGGTCACATGATCAGGAAGAGGACTGAATGCCAAGAGGACAAAATGGCAGATGATGATACTTTGAGACAAACATCAAAGCCGTGGAGGAACCGGCAGTGACATATACTGTAGAGCAGCTTGCGTCATCACACGGGTCTTTCTTGCTCTATTGTTAAAGGAATATCATCTACTAGGCCCTATTGACCTTTGTTTATCGTGAACATACATTATTGCTCATTATTTTGACATATTATTCTATTGAGGTCATAGGTTAGACTGGTTGTGGAGAGCTAGTGAGCTCAGTGCTCTATGGATCCTATACAATGCATTGATCATATGTACTGAGATCACTTTGTATAACGTTATATAACGTGATGATAAATGGCATCATAGCCATTACATGATGGTGTTTTTCACGTTAGAACTGATTTTAATGTTGTTTTTGTTGTTGCCGTAAATGACGTTTCTTTGTTGTTTTCGTATTCTTTCATTCTGGAGGGACGTATAAAGTGTGTGTGTGTGTGTGTGTGTGTGTGTGTGTGCATGAGTGTGTGTCATTAATTAACCATAAAGGAGATTTTAAAGGATATGATGAGTAGCAGAACATTCTATTGTATTGTGCCATGTCCCTGTCAGTCATTCTCCAACAGGGTGAGTGAAATGAGAAAGAACAATTCTAATATGACGTGATAGGAAATTCCCTCCATCTGAAAGCTGTGAGAGAAATTGAGATTTGAACGGCGTTTGGGTGGTTTAATGTGCTAACCTCTTCATTAAAATGCCTTGTGAGGCTACTCAAACACTGCCCTACTGTTGTACTCTGTCATCGCCCTAGCCAGTTATCGCAGGATCTAAGACCTCTGTACCACCACTCATTTACTGAAATTGGAAAGAGCTAACATTATCCCCTGGTAATACTTCTGCAAGCATACTATAGGAGGGGATGTGGAAAGGGGTCTGCACAAAGTCTCTATGTCCTCATTCTGTGGAGGATGGTGTCCTATGATATCACGCCCTCTCCCCCTGCCTGCATCGAGGCTATTCCAAGCAGCCACCGCAAGCTTCATGTGTCATCAGGCAGGGTGATGGTAATGCACTATTTATTTTCATCTTGAGGCGGTGCCTGCATTATCAGTGTATAAGATGCATGTCAAGACAATATTAATGGTGTTCCTGCCCCTGCAAAATGAAAGAGGCCTCGGCAAAACAAACAGTCTCTCTTCTCAAGGCAACTGAGCAGGTCCAGCACCTTCAGAAAGTATTCCCACCCCTTGGCTTTTTCCACATCTTGTGTTAAAGCCTGAACTTAAAATTGATTAAATAAAGATTTTGTATCACTGGCATAACACAACAAAATGTTGAGTAAGTCAAGGGGTATGAATACTTTCCGAAGGAACTGTATATCAGAAAAGAGTACTGTAAATAAAAGATGGCTACTAGCAGTGCTCTCAGTCTCTGGCTAGGGATGGTTAGGATATAAAACATCCTGAACAGACACACAGCTTCTGCCTGACCTTCTGCCATGACTATCTCACTTAGTTTGCACTGTGACTCAATGCAATTATATGCAACTATAGATATTGCGGGTTTGATTGAACAGTGGTGACATGTGTGAAACGATGGCATATAATTAAGTTATGTCATGTCATGTAGGCTTAATGCATGCCTATGCTTGCACAATGACAAAGGAGGCTGACAGTGCAGTGAGTAAATTAAATAAAGGATTTATCATTGGTAGGCTACTACTTCTGTAATAAATAAAGAGCATGAAAATATCAGCTACTCCCAATTAAATGTCACAATTTGTGGGCAACAGCTCTTTTGGGTGGCCTTTGGCTCGGTATTTCCTAGGCATTTTTAGGAATCCATTCTAACAATAGGTAAACTGTCATACGTTTTTGACACTGCACGATGTAGGGTAACAACAAATATAGTCGGGGTCTGTTTGTCAGGACAAGGGCAGAACCTGAGATATGAAAGAGCTGTCTCTCTGTATTAGAACAAAACAATATGGAGTTTTCCAAGTGAATGCGCAGGCGAGAGTGATCTAATTTCCCTGGCAATGTGGCAGATTGAGAAAAGGGGTTGAGGGGGGCGAATAAGAAGTGAAGGGTGGGGGTGGAGATTAAGGAAAGAAACCCTTTCGGTAAATTTTAAAGCATAAACTTAATTGGAATCAAAAACTGTTATTCCATGTCATAATCCAGCGATGTGTTTTATCTTCTTTCTTTACCTGCTCCTTTTATGCAGATGGTTTTTAATGAGGACCTCCTAAAACGAGAGAGGCGGCTTCACATACAAGAAGGTTGGGAAAAGTGCATTAATAAATTCCAGTTCAATTATCATAGGCTACCTACAGTAAATTGAGCTCCAAAAGTATTGGGACAGTGACAATGTGTTTGTTTATGTTTTGACTGTGTACTCCAGTGCTTTGGATTTGAAATGGGACAGTGACTATGGGGTTAAAGTGCAGACTGTCAGCTTTAATTTAAGGGTCATTTTGCACATATCGGGTGAACCATTTAGACATTACAGCACATTTTGTACATTGTCCCCCCATTTTAGGGGACCAAAAGTATTGGGACAAATTCACTTATACAGTGGGGAGAACAAGTATTTGATACACTGCCGATTTTGCAGGCTTTCCGACTTACAAAGCATGTAGAGGTCTGTAACTTTTATTATAGGTACACTTCAACTGTGAGAGACGGAATCTAAAACAAAAATCCAGAAAATCACATTGTATGATTTTTAAGTAATTAATTTCCATTTTATTGCATGACATAAGTATTTGATCACCTACCAACCAGTAAGAATTCTGGCTCTCACAGACCTAGTTAGTTTTTCTTTAAGAAGCCCTCCTATTCTCCACTCATTACCTGTATTAACTGCACCTGTTTGAACTCGTTACGCATTCTTTTCTTTGGGTGCTGCAACCCATAGATTTAGTTAACAATAACATCTTACACGACCTCCTCCAAAGGAGCCGTTGTTTGATAATGGACAAAGAGCATTTACATGGAAACATTTAACATTTAACAGACGATGTTATCCAGAGAGAATTACACTAGCGAGCACATACATTTTCATACTTTTTTCGTACTGTTCCCCCGTTTTTCATTTTGGCAGGGGATGCATAGGATGCGATTTTGTATAAAAAACGATGGATTCCAAATCTAACCGACAACTCTATAACAATCAAGACAAGCACAGGTAGACAGGAAGCATTAAATAATTAATATTTCAAAAAGTGTTGAGTGGTAGTACCCATTTGAAGTCACTAACTTCATACTCCATTGGAAAACAGTGGATTTGACAGAAGTCACATAGAATGAAGTTTTAATCAAAAACTACAAATTGCAACAAACATAGGTATAAGGTATGCATTAACCCCCCTGTTGTGTACGTTGCATGTTAATTCATTCTGTGTTCCTGGTCCAAAATGACTGCACCATTGTAGCTGATTATAAATCCATAATTATACATATATTATCACCTAATGTTGTGTTAGATCTTTTTATCAACTTCAGTTCTTGTGAACATTACAGTTTGTAACTTCTAACATCTGTCGTTTAAGCTAAGGTATAACCAACTATCTGTCGCACAGTCCCACTGTGAAAGCAATGCAATACTGCACTGACAGATAATACCCCAAACTCTATGGCAGGAATGTCACTTCTATACACATCCAGAAACGCTGACCACAAAATTATCCAGTTGTCCATTCAAATGACAAATGTGTTTCAGATATGGAAAAGTATAGCTTAGCTGACTGTCACCATGTCTCAAACTTACTACCTACCCTGTGCGGGTGCATGTTTTTCTTGGAAAAGCGTGAAAAATATTGTATTCAATTGCCAACATTTATTGGATTCTTGACCAGACATGACTTTCCAATCCGCTCCGAATAAAGTCGCAGAGAAAAAGAACACAGAAGCCTGTTTGACTGCTGTGCTGTTGTGATGGACATCCTCAATGTTTCAGCAACCACGGACAGCGACATAGATGCTAGCTGTGGAACGACAGGCATTCTGTTCTCATAGCAATTCAGCACTATGGACAGCTACCTTGTCTTTCACTACAATGTTGGTGTTGCTCAACAAAGATATTTCTAATTTCTTTAAAAATGTTGGACCTAATGATATGACTTGACATGACAGGCCTGTGGTATGTGAAAATGCATCCTCAGTGCTGTCCAAAAACAAACACACAAACAATCACAACGCTACAAAAGTAAAGCGCTGATTTGGATGCAAACACTTTAGCTAAAACTCCATCTGTTGAAATGCAGTTCCAAGGTTGTCCTTGAAACTGTAAACGCCCACACAAAAAAACTCTAAGGAGTAGAACAAAGACAAACATTTCCGAGCACCTGTGCACCTCTCGCACCATGGAGCAAAGAGAGAAAATAGCCTCGCTTGCTAAATATACAGCCTTGTCGTGGGAGCGTGTGGGCTGGAGAAGCTCAAGCTTTCAACAGGGCTTTGCCTTGTTAAGACGGAGATACTGTTCTCCTGGTTTTATTTTTCTAGTGTGTTAACCGTCCTCACCTTCCCAAAGCAGACAGTTTACAGTATTTCAAATATGGCTCAGATTGCTTTTGGACAATTATTGAGGCTGACTAAAGTGTTGTGCCAGACATGTAGGCTATTCAGTAGCGGCGTTCATTCTTGAAGATGACAGAATAATAGTTGTGCCCATGCTGTGCACATGATGTTACAATTCTCCTCTTTTGGAAGCTGTCTGTTATTTCTATGAAAGAAAGGACCTGCTTTTTATAAAGATAGCCCCTGTTCCATTCATGCTGTACTAGGTCATTCTCTATCAGATATATATATGCATTAGGGCCAATTTTGGCTCAAGGGGGAGCAGCCATTTCCAGTTTCTTAAGAGGAAAGTAGCCTATTGGTGCCCTCTCCCCCACCCTTGGACACCCTACAGCCCTACATAAGTCCAGTGTCTGTCTTATGCCATACTAAGCCATTTAAATCAGTTCTATGATCATCGTTCAATTCACCTTAACTTAATGACTCTCATCCTGTTGGCCAGAGGCTTAGGTTTAACTTATTAGGCTCAAACCCAAAAGACTCACAGACTGGCGCCGAAATGGCTTCCTGACACAGCGTAGAAACGTCTCCACTTTGCTCACATGACTCAAACTCAGATGCGGACACTACGAGATTCCATCCCTCTCTGTCGCTGGAAAGCATTTGTCAAACTAAACACTGACACTCCCAGTGTCAAACACAGAGATAGAACATCATTTTTTTTCTCACAATTGTATGATAGCGTCAAACAGTGACTGGTGAATGATGTTTGCACTGATTGGAGGATTTACACAAGCACAATGCATGTTGGGTGACGAAAGAGGGGGTTTAATTCGATGACTGTATTGTTGTTTAAAATCTCAGGAACATTGCGTGCCTCTAGGGATTCATAATACACTCAGAGCATAGCACAGTGTATCAACGATGGGATGTTCTGTTTATTTTATTCTTAAGAAATCAGCTCAGGATGGGTCAAAATTGCACTAGCTAATAAAGGATTGAGATGTAAGGTCCTCCAATAATGTTGTATTTTAAACATTTGTTCATAGGCAAAACCAAACCAAACATTGTACACCTTTTCATTTTCAGTGTGTTTTTGAATGCCCTTGTTCCCTAGGTGTACCTCAGACAGACACATCCCCTATGCAGCACTGTCCTCCCAGTGATATGGAACAGCATACAGCTTTGTTGTTCTCCCTAATGTGAGATCATTTAGCTGCATGTCACATCAGACAGAGGGACATCTAAGGTGTTATGTAGATAGCACTAATAGAAACTTAGCCTGCCTCAATCCCCCAAGGCTTCTCTTTCACTCTCTCCTGCCTTTTCATTTGGAGGGATACAGAGATAAGGGATCGTCAAAGCCCCCCTGACTGTCTGTCCCTCTGTATCGACCACACTCTCCTCCCTGCAGTCCCACAGGTTCCTATTAGAAAGGATTTGTCTTACATTGCCTGCCTCCAAAATAAATATATATTGTCACTTTGGCTGGGCTGGACTGCTACTGAATTTTGACATCAGCCTGATGTTCTGTGTCTCTGGATGCCTAACAGGTACCTTTCTCCCTGGGCAAAACAACAAAACAATGTTCTGTTCTTGGCCACAATCTGAAATAAACCCAGAGTAGAGGCAGCGTACCTGTAGGGGCTTCACTGGGACGCTGATATAATAAATCTGGTTTTGTCAGATGCTGGTCATTCACTTGGCACAGACAAAGTGTTTTTAGATGTGTGGGAAGATGTGAGGGACTTTCATTGCCATGTTGATGGCTTCTCATTTGTCCTGGTGTAAAGTTAGTTAAGTCTGTCAGCAGAGTGAGGAGCAGTGGGGGAGGATGGGAGGGATGGAGGCTGGGAGGGAGTCTGGGAGGCAGGGGAAGGAAGCTGGGAGGCTGGGAGGGAGGGGGAGGAGGCTGGGAGGCAGGGAAAGGAGGCTGGGAGGCAGGGGGAGGAAGATGAGAGACAGCCAGGGCACTATGGCTTGTTAGCTGGGCTGGGATTTAGGAGAGAGAGAGGGAGGTATGGGCAACCGGCTCCTCCTCTTTCCCTCTTTCCCTGTGGCTTCAGGGGAGGGCACTGGGGAGCAGTCTCCAGAGACCAGGCTGATGATCTGGCAGTAATAGGCACAGCTAAAAAAAAAACACACACAGCTCAGTTAAGCCAAATATTCAAGTCAATCATCAAGCCTGTGCTTTCTGTGCTGGAATATAATGTGTAAGCATGAATCAGCCCAATAAGATGGGTGATAAAGATATTGAATTAGGCAAGGTGTTCTCTCCTGTGGTTTTGAGAGAGAGGCTGTGTGGACTGATGTGCCAGCGGCAGCCTGGTTGTTGTGGAGGAACAGAGGAACAGCCTGTCCAACAGGCAGTCGAGGCACTCGGCCCTGCCCGCCACAGTGTCACACAGATCGATAGAATCCTAAATAATAAATCAGGGAAAACAGGTCAAATACACCCAGTAAATAAATGTGCTGTTTTCTTGTCCTCTGCCGTTACACATAATGGATTGTGGATGGTGTGTGTGTGTGTGTGTGTGTGTGTGTGTGTGTGTGTGTGTGTGTGTGTGTGTGTGTGTGTGTGTGTGTGTGTGTGTGTGTGTGTGTGTGTGTGTGTGTGTGTGTGTGTCTGTGCTCATTTGCGCTTCTGTGCTTCTTTGTGTGCCTGTGTGTGTGTGTGTGCGCACTTACATGTCCGTGTGTGTTTATGTGTTTCTGCAGTTGCCTTGTGGCGGCCTGTTGCCTCACACACCCAGGGACAGCACCAGGGACAGCACCAGGGAGAGCACCAGGGACAGCACCAGGGACAGCAAGACACACAGGAGCTGCCAATACCCTCAACTGACCTGCTGCTGGCTGCTCAGTGGAGACCATACTTTGCTTCCCACAGTTGTGTCAAGTTGGCTAGATATCCTGGTGGTAGACCATTCTTGATACACACAGCAAACTGTTGAGCATTGCAGTTCTTGACACAAACCGATAAGCCTGGCACCTAAAACCATACCCCGTACAAAGTCATTTAAATCTTTTGTCTTGCCCATTCACCCTCTGAATGGCACACATACACAATCCATGTCTCAATCGTCTCAAGGCTTAAAAATCATTCTTTAACCTGTCTCCTCCCCTTCATCTACACTGATTGAATTAGATGCAACAAGGGACATCAATAAGGGATCGTAGCTTTCACCTGGTCATGGAAAGAGTAGGTGTTCCTAATGTTTTGTCCAGTCAGTGTACGGTACTCAGTGGGGAACATACATTCACCAAACAAACACAGAGTTCAAAGAAAAAGAGAAGAAAGAGGTATTGTTTGTGTTGTTTCCAGAGGTCCTGCTGCAGGAGGTTTTATGGCCCTCATCGCTACCATGTATTAATATATTGACAAAGCTCCATGGACAATAGACTCCTACTATATGAGAAACATGGATCACCAAAGCATTTGGGGGCATCTGGAGGCATCAAAGGCGCTTTTCTTCAAAAGAACACAGCAATATTCTGTCTCATCCCGAAGTGCTCTATACAGCACCATGCTGACAACTTAATGATTGTCCCTGGGAATCCTTTGTTGTTCATCATGCTGCTTCATAATGGAGCGGCTGCCGTGGGGACAGTGTAGCTACCCGCTCTATGCTGGTTAGAACCGCCAGCCAAGCCGTGGTCAGCAGTGGGCCCCAGCCCAACCAGACTCTCACCTCCCACTCACACTTTCCCCATTCCCCATCATCATCATCATCATCATCGTTATCATATCCACATTTCACTACCTCACAAGGCACTTCTCTCTCTCTTTCTCGCTCTCTCCATCCTGCCTTTCTGACTTCAGAAGGACACTTCTCTACCAGGGCTAATGAATGAGAACTCATAGGGAGACACTTTTAGAGATGCGGTGCAACGCCAAATTACTTCCCCTGGCACACTGCTGGTGTATGCATCCCAACTGTACTGGGGGAGCTGTGGGGATGTGCTGGAGTGGGGACAAGGCAGTCCCTCCCTTCATGTCGTCAACAACCTCTGCCAACAACAGCAACATAACCAAATGACGTAGGTGTCCCCAGTAGAGCTCCTCTGGTATCGGTTGTTGCCTTGCTATCGTTGTGAGAGAGGGTAAACATAGTGTTTCACCTAAAAGTCAGCTGGAAGACATCCAGTATACTGTTTTACAATGAATTATTAAAGCACACGTCTCACTGTAAGCATCTCTCACTGAAATAGTTCACAGGCCAGAGGTTATAGCTAGCTAGTTAGCTAGCTGTTGGCAGGAAATTACTTCCAGCAGATTTATTTCTGGCTTTTATGTTTGACACTGTATTTCCATCATGCTTCTAGAAGAATACTTACAATATAAGTGTAGCAACCAGACATCCCGCCCTATCTCCTTCCAAGATCATATCTATAGAGTCAAACATTGCATACTAAGCACAGATCCAAAAGCTTCCAGTTCAAAGAAATATTTCAAAAATATCCCAAAAATACTTCCATTATTTGAGTCATTCTGTCAACATGAATTCTAATCTGGTGCTGAGTCTGGTAACTGTCCTCTACCCTGTCTGTGCTGGATAATCAGTGGGCTGTGGCCTGAGCACTGGGCTCTGGAACAGTTGAGGGTCTAATTTACCATGATGGCGCTCTAGATAGGAGGAGCCCATACTGTACTGCCGGCTCTCCTCTGATCTACTCTGTTCTGCAATGCTTATACACACTTCCACACGAGAGGGCATGGACTGCGCTCCCCACACACTCATATTCCCGGTCACTACCCCCTCACCTCGCATACACTGTCCCCACACTGTCCCACTCCGCTTGGTTCTGCCAGAGTGCCACCGGCCTAATCAGGCCATGGGTGGGGGATGTTGCGACAGCAGGGGGTGAGGGGGGTGTCATGAGCAGTCCCAGCTCGCCTCCCGTCAATCACCCTCCTCTCCTCTCCCCGACAGACGGCATATTGCATCAGCCCGGATTTCTGCTGACAAATGGCTCTGTCCAGCCTCCCTCTACCTTATGTGCTCCGTCTGGGGACAGATCTGCCTTACAAATAAGCCTGGATCCAAGGGACTGAGGGGAGTGGGCTCCCCCTCCGCAGCACGGCTCAGAGGGACGGCTGTTTTAACATGGAGAACTGTTCTCACATTCCACTGAAGGTACAGCGTCAAACAGTCAACATGACCCTGTGTCCTCTCTCTCTCTCTCTCTCTCTCTCTCTCTCTCATTTTCTTTTTCTTCTTCTCTCTCTCTCTCTCTCTCTCTCTCTCTCTCTCTCTCTCTCTCTCTCTCTCTCTCTCTCATTTTCTTTTTCTTCTCTCTCTCTCTCTCTCTCTCTCTCTCTCTCTCTCTCTCTCTCTCTCTCTCGCTCTCTCTCATTTTCTTTTTCTTCTTCTCTCTCTCTCGCTCTCTCTCCCTCTACCTCTCTCTCTCTCACCATTTCTCGCTGTGCCCTTCTCCCTCAATACTTGAACCATTCTCTCACTTTGGACCCCTCCCTCCCACACCCCTGTCTCTCGCTCCCAGATGTATCAGGCATGGGCAGTGCGGTATCAACTCCGATTAGCAGTGCAGGGAGACGTTTCTTAAGTGTGCCATTCATTATTATGTGCCATTCATTATTAAGTGAAATGACATGTTTTCCAGTTGTTTCAAGGGCCCCCTCAACTGTCACACTGTCTATTTCAATATCATGTTTTGGGGGGGCTGCTATTTTTTTTCCTCCGCACATACACACACAAACACACATCTCTATTCAGGGCAACACTCTTCCTCTCTCTCACTGTGTGTGTGTGTGTGTGTGTGTGTGTGTGTGTGTGTGTGTGTGTGTGTGTGTGTGTGTGTGTGTGTGTGTGTGTGTGTGTGTGTGTGTGTGTGTGTGTGTGTGTGTGTGTGTGTGTGTGTGTGCGTGTGTGTGCGTGCGAGTGTGTGTGTGTGTGTGTGTGTGTGTGTGTGCGTGCGAGTGTGTTTGCACGCTGTGGCACACACCTACACAAGCGTGTTCAGGGACACAAGATGGATTAGCACTCACATTATCTGAGCCTTGCTCTCCACTCTGCCCTGCTACTCCTCCTGGCCTGGAACAGAACTGGACTCATCTGGTTCGGCCCGTCAGGGAGACAGACAGACAGATGATGCTTCACAGACCCAGGCCGAACCAAGCTAAACCGAGCCAAGCCAAACTTAATCAAGCCAGGCTAGACCCAAGTAGGCGAGGCTAGCCTGGCAGACATCACCATCACACTAGCATCACATAACCCAGATCACAACGTCACATGACTCAATCCCACAGACACAGGGCTGGTCTCCAGCCACAACCAGAAATAGGTTAAAGAGGCTAAAAATAATTTAAAAAAACATCAATAATTCATATTTTTTATTAACCTGTACCTCACAAGAAATATCACATTTCAAATGGAGAACTGGCTAAATGGACATGTTTGGTAGATTATTCTGGTTCCCAGGCTATTTTCTCAGGATGAGCCACACGTCTCAGTCATAGGTTGAAGAGGGTGGTTGACAATGCCATTGTTCTATCCTCAGAGCGGACACTGTGTTACAGTGGGTTACAGTGTGTTACAGTGGGTTACAGTGGGGAATAACCCTAGAGCAGTTCATGGAGGCTGCCTTCGTGTCTCGGTCTCTCTGCAGCTTATTCGAAAGCTCCTGGTGTTACAGAAGTGTTACAGAGTGTTAGAGATGTCATCTTACTGAGTCTCCTCCAGGTCATACATAACCATGACAGCTATGCATCTGTCTCTCTGCAAAATGTGACCATATCATCCCAAAACCTTAGCTAACCACCGATGAAGAGTTTGCTGGATTCTGGAATACAAACCTCCAAAACTATGTCTCTTTCTTCCTCACCCTGTCCCTCTCTGCCTGCGGAACATAAAACAAGCCATCATATTTCAGTACAGCAGCCTGCCTTTTGTTCCAGTGCTCCTCTGTAGTTCCTTCTCTAAAAGCAGGTGCAGTGAAAAACCAGCTTCTGCTAAATAATCTGAGGAGATATAAAGAACCCTGGGGTGAGGCGGGCTGTCTAAATATGTGGTGTGCTAATCTACCACAATGTGTTAATCTACCACAATGTGCTAATCTACCACAATGTGTTAATCTACCACAATGTGCTAATCTACCACAATGTGTTAATCTACCACAATGTGTTAATCTACCACAATGAGTTAATTTACCACAATGTGTTAATCTACCACAATGTGCTGATCTACCATACTGTGTTAATCTACCACAATGTGCTAATCAACCACAATGTGCTAATCTACCACAATGTGTTAATCTACCACAATGTGTTAATCTACCACAATGTGTTAATCTACCACAATGTGTTAATCTACCACAATGTGCTAATCTACCACAATGTGCTAATCTACCACAATGTGTTAATCTACCACAATGTGTTAATCTACCACAATGTGTTAATCTACCACAATGTGCTAATCTACCACATTGTGTTAATCTACCACAATGTGTTAATCTACCACAATGTGCTAATCTACCACAATGTGCTAATTTACCACAGTGTGTTAATCTACCACATATGTGTTAATCTACCATAATCTACCACCATGTGTTAATCTACCACAATGTGTTAATCTACCACAATGTGTTAACCTACCACAATGTGTTCATCTACCACAATGTGCTAATCTACCACAATGTGTTAACCTACCACAATGTGTTAATCTACCACAATGTGCTAATCTACCACATTGTGTTAATCTACCACAATGTGTTAATCTACCACAATGTGCTAATCTACCACAATGTGCTAATCTACCACATTGTGTTAATCTACCACAATGTGTTAATCTACCATAATCTACCACCATGTGTTAATCTACCACAATGTGTTATTCTACCACAATGTGCTAATCTACCACAATGTGCTAATCTACCACAATGTGTTAATCTACCACAATGTGTTAATCTACCACAATGTGTTAATCTACCACAATGTGTTAATCTACCACAATGTGCTAATCTACCACATTGTGTTAATCTACCACAATGTGTTAATCTACCACAATGTGCTAATCTACCACAATGTGCTAATCTACCACATTGTGTTAATCTACCACAATGTGTTAATCTACCATAATCTACCACCATGTGTTAATCTACCACAATGTGTTATTCTACCACAATGTGCTAATCTACCACAATGTGTTAATCTACCACAATGTGTTAATCTACCACAATGTGTTAATCTACCACAACGTGCTAATCTACCACAATGTGCTAATCTACCACATTGTGTTAATCTACCACAATGTGTTAATCTACCACAATGTGCTAATCTACCACAATGTGCTAATCTACCACAATGTGTTAATCTACCACAATGTGTTAATCTACCACAATGTGCTAATCTACCACAATCTACCACAAAAAAAAATAAAGGAAGAAAGGAGGAAGGAAAGAAACAGAGAGTAAGATGGGGGGACACAAGTCCCAACAGTTAGCCAGCCCTATGTGTTTTAGTCTATTTTTGGCTGCTGCTCCAGGGGTGTGGGGATTTAATTCCCTGAGGAGCACTCTGGTACAGCAGCTCTTTACTGAGGAACACTCTGGTACAGCAGTTCTTTACTGAGGAGCACTCTTGTACAGCAGCTCTGTTCTGAGGAGCACTCTGGTACAGCAGCTCTGTGCTGAGGAGCACTCTGGTACTGCAACTCTTTACTGAGGAGCACTCTGGTACAGCAGCTCCATTCTGAGGAGCACTCTGGTACAGCAGCTCCATTCTGAGGAGCACTCTGGTACAGCAGCTCCATTCTGAGGAGCCCTCTGGTACAGCAGCTCCATTCTGAGGAGCCCTCTGGTACAACAACTCATTACTGAAGAGCCATTTGGTACAGCAGCTCTTTACTGAGGAACCATTTGGTACTGCAGCTCTTTACTGAAGAGCACTCTGGTACAGCAGCTCTTGACTAAGAAGCAATCGAGTACAGCTCTTTACTGAGGAGCACTATGGTACAGCTGCTCTTTACGGAGGAGCATTCTGGTACAACATCTCTTTACTGAGGAGCCCTCTGGTACAGCAGCTCTTTACCAAGGAGAACTCTGGTACAGCAGCTGTTTACTGAGGAACCATTTGGTACTGCAGCTCTTTACTAAGCAGCACTCTGGTACAGCAGCTCATTACTGAGGAGCCATTTGGTACAGCAGCTCTTAACTGAAGAGCATTCCGGTACAGCAGCTCATTACTGAGGAGCCATTTGGTACAGCAGCTCTTAACTGAAGAGCACTCTGGAACAGCTGCTCTTTACTAAGGAGCAGTCTGGTACAGATGCTCTTTACTAAGATCCAATATGGTACAACAGCTCTTTACCAAGGAGCACTCTGATACAGCAATTGTTTACTGAGGAGCAATATTGTACAGCAGCTGTTTACTGAGGAGCAATCTGTTATAGCAGCTCCTAACTAAGGAGCACTCTGGTACAGCTGCTCTTTACTGTGGAGCGCTCTGGTACAGTTGCTCTTTACGGAGGAGCACTCTGGTACAGGAGCTGTTTACTGTGGAGCACTCTGGTACAGCAGTTGTTTACTGAGGAGCACTCTGGTACAGCAGCTGTTTAGTGAGGAACCATTTGGTACTGCAGCTCTTTACTGAGGAGCACTCTGGTACAGCAGCTCATTACTGAGGAGCCATTTGGTACAGCAGCTCTTAACTGAAGAGCACTCTGGAACAGCTGCTCTTTACAAAGGAGCACTCTGGTAAAAAAAATGCTCTTTACTAAGAAGCAATCTGGTACAAAATCTGTTTACCGAGGAGCAATCTGGTACAGCAGCTCTTTACTATGGAGCACTCTGGTGTAGCAGCTACTAACTAAGGAGCACTCTGGTACAGCAGCTCGTTATTGAGAAGCACTCTGGTACAGCAGCTCTTTACTGAGGAGCCCTCTGATACAGCAGCTGTTTATTGAGGAGCACTCTGGTACAGCAGCCCCTAACTAAGAGGCACTCTGGTACAGCAGCTCGTTACTAAGGAGCACTCTGGTATAGCAGTTGTTAACTGAGGAGCACTCTGATACAGCAGCTCCTAACTAAGGAGCACTCTGGTACAGCAGCTGTTTACTGAGGAGCAATCTGGTACAGCAGCACTTTACTAAGGAGCACTCTGGTATAGCAGCTCCTAACTAAGGAAAACTCTGGTAGAGCAGCTTGTTACTGAGGAGCACTCTGGAACAGCAGCTCTTTACTAAAGAGCACTCTGGTACAGAATACTCTTTACTGAGGTGCACTCAGGTACAACAGCACTTTACTGAGGAGCAATCTGGTACAGCTACACTTGACTGAGGAGCACTCCGGTACTGCAGCTCATTACTGAGGAGCCATTTGGTACAGCAGCTCTTAACTGAAGAGCATTCCGGTACAGCTGCTCTTTACTAAGGCGCAGTCTGGTATAGATGCTCTTTACGAAGAACCAATCTGGTACAACAGCTCTTTACCAAGGAGCACTCTGATACAGCAGTTGTTTACTGAGGAGCAATATTGTACAGCAGCTGTTTACTGAGGAGCAATCTGTTATAGCAGCTCCTAACTAAGGAGCACTCTGGTACAGCTGCTCTTTACTGTGGAGCGCTCTGGTACAGTTGCTCTTTACGGAGGAGCACTCTGGTTCAGGAGCTGTTTACTGTGGAACACTCTGGTACAGCTGCTATGTACTGAGGAGCACTCTGGTACTGCTGCTCTTTACTGAGGAGCACTCTGGTACAGATACTCTATACTAAGGAGCACTATTGTACGCTGCTCTTTACTGTGGAGCACTCTGCTACAGCTACTGTTTAATGAGGAGAACTCTGGTACAGCAGCTCTTTATTGTGGAGCACTCTGCTACAGCTACTCTTTACTGAGGAGCACTCTGGTACATTAGCTATTTACTCTAGAGCACTCTAGAACAGCTACTCTTTACTGTGGAGCACTGTGGTACAGCTACTCTTTACCGAGGAGCACTCTGGTGCAGCAGCTCCTTCCTGAGGGGTACTATGGTCAGCGACTCTTTACTAAAGAGCGCTCTGGTACAGCTGCTCTTTACTGTAGAGCACTCTTTTACAGCTAATCTTTTCTCAGGAGCGGTCTGGTACAGCTGCTCTTTACAGAGGAGCACTCTGGTACAGCTGCTCTTCACTGAGGATCACTCTGGTACAGCTGCTCTTTACTGAGGAGCACTCTGGTACAGCTGCTCTTCACTGAGGAGTACTCTGGTACAGCTGCTCTTTACTGTGGAGCAATGTGGTACAGCTACTCTTTACCGAGGAGCACCATGGTGCAGCAGCTCTTTACTGAGGGGTACTATGGTCAGCGACTCTTTACTGAAGAGCGCTCTGATACAGCTGCTCTTTACTGTAGAGCACTCTTTTACAGCTAATCTTTACTCAGGAGCGGTCTGGTACAGCTGCTCTTTATTGAGGAGCACTCTGGTACAGCTGCTCTTTACTGAGGATCATTCTGGTACAGCTGCTCTTACTGAGGAGCACTCTGGTACAGCTGCTCTTTACAGTGGAGTACTCTGGTACAGTTACTTTTGACTGAGGAGCACTCTGGTACAGCTGCTCTTTACTGAGGAGCACTCTGGTACAGCAGGAATTTACTGAGAACTCTGGAACACCTCCTCTTTATTGTGGAGCAATTTGGTACATTCACTCGTTACTGAGGAGCACTCTGGTACAGCTGCTCTTTACTGAGGAGCACTCTGGTACAGCTGCTCTTTACTGTGGAGCACTCTGCTACAGCTACTGTTTAATGAGGAGAACTCTGGTACAGCAGCTCTTTATTGTGGAGCACTCTTCTACAGCTACTGTTTACTGAGGAGCACTCTGGTACATTAGCTATTTACTCTGGAGCACTCTAGAACAGCTACTCTTTACTGTGGAGCACTCTGGTACAGCTACTCTCTACTGAGAAGCACTCTGTTACAGCTGCTCGTTACTGATGAGCACTCTGGTACAGCTTCTCTTTACTGAGGAGCACTCTGGTACAGCTGCTCTTCACTGAGGAGCACTCTGGAACAGCAGCTCTTTACTGTGGAGCACTGTGGTACAGCTACTCTTTACCGAGGAGCACTCTGGTGCAGCAGCTCCTTACTGAGGGGCACTATGGTCAGCGACTCTTTACTGAAGAGTGCTCTGGTACAGCTGCTCTTTACTGTAGAGCACCCTTTTACAGCTACTCGTTACTCAGGAGCGGTCTGGTACAGCTGCTCTTTACTGAGGAGAACTCTGGTACAGCTGCTCTTTACTGAGGATCCCTCTGGTACAGCTGCTCTTTACTGAGGAGCACTCTGGTACAGCTGCTCTTTACTGAGAACTCTGGAACACCTCTTTACTGTGGAGCAATTTGGTACATTCACTCGTTACTGAGGAGCACTCTGGTAGAGCAGCTCTTTACTGAGGAGCACTCTGGTACAGCAGCAATTTACTGAGAACTCTGGAACACCTCCTCTTTATTGTGGAGCAATTTGGTACATTCACTCGTTACTGAGGAGCACTCTGGTACAGCAGCTCTTTACTGAGGAGCACTCTCATACAGCAGCTCTGTACTGAGGAGCACTCTGCTGCAGCTACTGTTTACTGAGGAGCGCTCTGGTACAGCAGCTCTTTACTGAGGAGCACTATGGTACAGCTGCTCTTTACTGTGGAGCACTCTGGTACAGCTACTCTTTACTGAGGAGCACTCTGGTACAGCTACTCTTTACTGAGGAGCACTCTGGTACAGCTACTCTTTACTGAGGAGCACTCTGGTACAACTACTCTTACTGAGGAGCACTCTGGTACAGCTTCTCTTTACTGAGGAGCACTCTGGTACAGCTTCTCTTTACTGAGGAGCACTCTGGTACAGCTGCTCTTACTGAGGAGCACTCTGGTACAGCTGCTCTTACTGAGGAGCACTCTGGTACAGCTACTCTTTATTGAGTATTTTACACCCCTGTACACACACACACACACACACACACACACTCTCTTTCTCTCTCTCTCTCTCTCTCTCTTTCTCTCGCTATCTCTTTTTCTTTCTCTCTCTAACTCCTAGTCCTAACATGCTGCCACTGGCACTGCAGTAATACTTCAGTGTTCCAGTTGTGGCACGTTGGAACGTATAACAACCGTGCATCACAATAAAACTTCATAAGCGTAAACTGCAGAGTGGTGCATATACCTTTCTCTCCTTTGACTTCTTTTATGACGCCGCCAGGGCTTTGTATAATAACACTCCGACAGTCCTGGCCACAGATATAAACCCATTAGAGCTCCACAATCCACAAACCTACTTCATTGTCATCTCAATGAATCAACAGAGCTTATTAAAGAAAAGAATAGCCCTGCCCTCTGGACTCCCCGAGCTGTCAGAATACACACCGCTCCAACTGACAGCTCATTGACTGCTCACACCAATTCAGGAAATATCAGACTCAGAGTCATTCAGACTCCCAGGATTAAACCAAGGGTTTTAAAGCGGCACCCTGGACGCTTCTTTCTTAGACATGATCAATCCTGAACCACACTAGTAGCGTTAAACATGGATGTCTGTTGCTAAAAGTGAGACCTTGGCAAAACGTTTAAAATAACGCATCGCAGACAAGCATCTATTGCTAATACGAGCATCAATCATGTATTGATAAAGAAACAGATACCTTGCCTTCAGAAAGTATTCACACTCCTTGACTTTTCCCACATTTTGTTGTGTTACAGGCTGAATATAAAATGAATTAAATTGAGATTTTGAAATCGCTTCCAAAGGTGCTTCTACAAAGTATTGACTCAGGGGTGTTAAGACTTCTGTAAATGAGATATTTCTGTATTTCTATTCCACCTCTCCAGCTCCTTTCCCCCATTCCCCTCCTGCCACACACGTACGTACAAATACATAGACACATACACTCCTATTACCTAGGGGATCAATTCTAACGAGGCACTCTCCCTAGACTACAAGGTCTCCCATCCTGCCATCACCGATTGGTTTCTCGCTGACCGGTCCCCTCCCCTCTTGCCCCCCACACAAACACAGCCTTGAATTAATCAGCCTTTGAAGCAGGCAGGTGGGAAATCAGGCCAGGCCGCGGTGGATGAGCAGGTGAATGGGAGATTGCGTGTGTGTGAAGCCTGGTGACTGGCACGGCAAGGGGAGGCGAGGCGAGGAGAACAGCACAGCACCGTGGCAAGCCAGCCTCATTTCTACCGCACAAGGTCGGCTACTCTCCCCGGCACACACAGCCCCGGCCATGCAGCTACCTCCCATCACCTCACACATCCCATTACAGCTGAGCCCTGGCACACACAGCCCCGGCCATGCAGCTACCTCCCATCATCTCACACATCCCATTACAGTTGAGCCCCGGCACACACAGCCCCGGCCATGCAGCTACCTCCCATCATCTCACACATCCCATTACAGCTGAGCCTCCTCTGTCTGCATGTGAGTGAGTGAAAGAGAGAGAGAGAAAGGGGGGAAGAAAGAGGGAAAGAGGAAGAGAGGGGGGAGAGAGAGAGAGATAGAGGGAGAGAGAGAGAGAGAGAGAGAGAGAAAGAGAAAGAGAGAGAGAGAGGAGTGAGAGGGCAACCGAGAGAGAGAGAGAGAGAGAGAGCAAAAGAGAGAGAGGGGGAGAGAGAGGAGATCGAGGGAGAGAGAGAGCTAGAGGGGGAGAGAGAGAAAGAAAGAAGGAGATGGAGAGAGAGAGCTAGAGGGAGAGAGGAAGGGGAAGAGAGAGAGATAGAGGGGGGAGAGAGAGAGGGGAGCAAGAGAGAGGGAATGAGAGAGAGAGAGGGGGGGGCAAGAGATAGGGAGGGGGAGAGAGAGGGGGGGAGAGTGACAGGGAGGGGAGAGAGAGACAGAGGGAGAGAGAGATAAAGCCCTTGAATTGAATTGAATTGAATATAGACAGGGAGGGGGAGAGGGATGAAATGCAAACATATGTTTTCCATGCCACTAAAGCCCTTTGAATTAATTTTAGAGAGAGAGAGAGAGAGAGAGAGAGAGAGAGAGAGAGAGAGAGAGAGAGAGAGAGAGAGAGAGAGAGAGAGAGAGAGAGAGAGAGTGTGAAAGAAAGAAGGAGATAGAGATAGAGGGAGAGAGGAAGGGGGTAAATGCAAGTATTTCCCGTGACTGTGCCTCAAAACCAAACGTTTTCCTGGCCCACCACTCCACCCTGGACTTGAACAGCCTCTATGACCAGGTCCACCTCTACAAGGCAGCAGTGCCCACCTTTGCCCGAACTCTAAAGGACATCGCTCTCAAACGTATCCCCAACACTTCACACAGGAGCAACAGAACAATAGACACCCCACCCAGACCAGCGAGACACCCTCCCAGATCTGCAGGACCCCCCCCTGGACCTACACATAGAGGACCCACGCCAAGAGGAATTACATCCAGACCACAGTACACCCAGACACATCCACACCCCCACCCCAACCAATCAACACCCACCCACGTCAACCATGCCCACACCCCATTTAGGCCCCCTCAGATCAGACCTATGCCACTCCTGCCCACCCCATGCACCCCACCCCCGTAAAGAGGGCCTCAACATGGAAGCCACACATACGCCCAGGTAGTGAGCGGGCAAACAGTCCCAACCCCCACTCTCACACTCGCCCAAGCCAATGGCATGTACCAGATGCTCAGCAGGTTCTGCTCACACTTACTGGCCTGAGGCCAAACCACGACCAACAACATTGGACACTCTATGGAACAAAAAGCCTTCACTATTTCACTATATTATCCTGGAATATCCAAGGCCTGAGGTCATCTGCCTTTGGCCTAAAGAGCAGAAACCCGGACTTCACCAAAGAAATCGGTAATACAGACATTGTCATCCTGCAAGAAACCTGGTATAGAGGAGACGGACCCACTGGTTGCCCTCTAGGTTACAGAGAGCTGGTAGTCCCATCCACCAAACTACCAGGTGTGAAACAGGGAAGGGACTCAGGGGGTATGCTAATTTGGTATAGAGCAGACCTAACTCACTCCATTAAATTAATCAAAACAGGAACATTCTACATTTGGCTAGAAATTCAAAAGGAAATTATCCTAACAGAGAAAAATAGTAGTAGAAAATCTTAACAGTATATTTGACCTCTCAGCTTCCCTATCAAATCTAAAAATCTCAAATAGAAAACCGAAGAAAATTAACAATAATGACAAATGGTTTGATGAAGAATGCAAAAATCAAAGAAAGAAATTGAGAAACCTGTCCAACCAAAAACATAGAGACCCGGAAAACCTGAGTCTACGCCTTCACTATGGTGAATCACTAAAACAATATAGAAATACACTACGGAAAAAGAAGGAACAGCATGTCAGAAATCAGCTCAATGCAATTGAAGAATCCATAGACTCTAACCACTTCTGGGAAAATTGGAAAACACTAAACAAACAACAACACAAAGAATTATCTATCCAAAATGGAGATGTATGGGTAAACCACTTCTCCAATCTTTTTGGCTCTATAACAAAGAATAAAGAGCAAAAACATATACATGATCAAATACAGATCTTAGAATCAACTATTAAAGACTACCAGAACCCACTGGATTCTCCAATTACATTGAATGAGTTACAGGACAAAATAAAAACCCTCCAACCCAAAAAGGCCTGTGGGGTTGATGGTATCCTCAATGAAATGATCAAATATACAGACAACAAATTCCAATTGGCTATACTAAAACTCTTTAACATCATACTTAGCTCTGGCATCTTCCCCAATATTTGGAACTAAGGACTGATCACCCCAATCCACAAAAGTGGAGACAAATTTGACCCCAATAACTACCGTGGAATATGTGTCAACAGTAACCTTGGGAAAATCCTCTGCACTATTATTAACAGCAGACTCGTACATTTCCTCAATGAAAACAATGTACTGAGCAAATGTCAAATTGGCTTTTTACCAA